>NW_008358636.1:132204-154554 GCF_000622305.1 Nannospalax galili | reverse complement strand
GAATCATTTAGACTCTCTCACTTTACAAAGATCCTGTCCCATCAAAGGGCTTAGTAAAACTATTAAAATCCCATATCATTCTCAAGGTCTCAGTTGAATTAAGCTTTCCTTCATATCTCTGCTGAACACCTTACCTGGCCCAGTGAACTGGACATCATATATTGCTTTTCTAATACCTAGTTCTCTCAGTACTGCTTGCCCCTCCCTTATAGTCCTCCAGCCCCTGCTAATCATGTTAGTCTCCCTTGGTGACAACCATGTATCTTTAATGCCTTCAACCAGCCACCCTATTAAGAACTTCTCCCACCTGCATTGGCCTAGGTTGAACAGCCTATATCTCAAAGACAGATGGGTGGTTATATAACTCAGCTGTGAAGCTTCTGAAGGACTTAGACTGATGTCATTTGCTCCCATGTCCCATACTCTCACAAGCCTCGTGGCCAGTGGCTTTCTGCTTGCTTGTTTGTAAGTTTTTCCTAGTTTTAACAGTTATAACATGGAATATTTCCTAGTTACAGGACAGTTAGTTTTTGTTTTGTTTTGTTTTTTTTCCTTTTTACTATTATCTGTCTTTTCCTCTGAGTCCTTGGACTTTACACAAGTCAAAGTGTCCCACCTTTTTTCTCTCTCCAGCTCTGCAACTGCAGCCTTTTCAGCTTTTCCTGCCTGGGGCACATCTTTTATCATGCTAAGTGGCTTCTCTGTCTCTCTCTCTCTGTCTCTCTCTCTCTGTCTCTCTCTCTCTCTCTCTCTCTCTCTCTGGGTCCAGAGCAGGTAAAAGATTTTCTAGCCTTTGGGTAACCTTTAACAAATCTTCACATACCCCCAACATATCCCCATATTTACAACCGAGCTGTGACCCACACTTCTGCATCGCTGGCCCCTCTTTAGTTACAGATTTTATGATCCATTGCATAACCCATATGACTATCCCTAACCCCATTAAGCATATGGGTTTTGATTGGCTTCTCTCCTGGATTTGGGACTCAGAGCCCAGCTGACCCGCCACAGGAGCAACAAGAACAGCACTACTTTCTGAGACCCACATCCCCAAGGCTGTAGTGCCTTTATCCGGCCAGACTACACCAGTTTTGTCACCCGAATTCCCTCTGGGTCTCCTGTGCTATCATACAAACCACAGAATATATTTTACATGCATTTATTAACTTACAAAGGAATGAGAACCCAGGGCCTAGTCCCAAGCCTCCAATGGCGCGGCTCAGAGTCCGCCATATCAGACCACGCCACATCTACCATAGTCTCCACTAGCATTTGCTCATACCTCAGGGGCCAGTAATCTCACCCCAGGTCCACAAGAGTCAGTCCATTCTGTCCTTGAGATGCTGCAGCTGACTGCGCATTCCCCACACCACGCTCGCTACCTGTGGCTTGCAGCTTCCATCCCAAGATGGCTCCCAGGAGCCCATTCATACACCACGCTCCGCATCAGGCCCTGCCCATTGGAGGAACTAGCCAACTGGGAGACAGATGCTTTTGTCACTGTGTGTCATGCACATATATGTGTCACCAATATGCATGTACCAATATGTATGTATACTTGTGTGGTACAATCACTTCTCATGCAGATTTGTGCATGTAGCACATATGTGCATGGCACTTACATGTGTGTACATAGTTCACACATATGCAGATGCATGCCATTGGTGTTTAAAGTACATCAAATATATGTTCCACTTGTATGTCATGCATGTGAGTCTCATGTTGTGTACTGTGTGTGTTACATGCAAGTGTACCATGTGTTTGTGTATAATACATATCATATGCATATGCATTACATGGGTAGGTATAATTCATACTTTAGATTTGTGTCACAACTGAGGAACATAGAGTTTCGGAAGTCCCAAAATTTCAAAAGGCCCTCTAGGGCTGAGGGCATATGTCACTCAAGTTCCCTCTGGGTCTCCTGTGCTATCAAGCAAACCATATAACATATCTTTATGTGCATTTATTAACTTACAAAGGAATGAGTACCCAGTGCCTAACCCCGCGCCATGGCTCAGAGCCCACCATCTCAGACCACGCCTCGCCCATAGTCACTGCTAGCATTCACTCACACCTCTGGGGCCAGTGATCTCACCCCAGGTCCATAAGAGTCAGGCCGTTCTGTCCTTGAGCTGCTGCTCTGCTGCACATTCCCCACGCCATGCGCACTACCAGTGGCTCACAGGTTCCATCCCAAGATGGCTCCCAGCAGCCCCTCAGTCCTCCATGCTCCACTGCAGGCCCCACCCCTTGGAGGAACTAGCCAATTGGGAGACAGCATAACTAAGTGATTGAGAATGTTTTTGACTTACATGAGAGACCCAGGGTTTAATCCCTAGTACCAAAGAAAGAGAGGAAAAGCTCCCAAGAAACCTGTCCTTCTGGCAGGGAGACATTATAGTTTACTTCAGTAGGCATTTTAATATCTTATCATATTTTTAAGACGGGGTCTCACTGTGTAGCCCTGGTTGACTTGGAACTTGCTATGTCAACCAGGCCGACATTTGAACTCACAGAGTTCCACCTGCTTCTGCCTCCCAAGTGCTGGGATTAAAGGTATGCACCACTACACTTGACCTTTATTTTACCATATTTTGACTAAACAAATGTCAAAATTTAACCATAAGCAGGTAAGTAAGGGACTTAGTGTACACCTCAGTGCTGAGGCTGGCTGCAGCAGTCAGCTCTGAAACATGTCACGAAACTCAACTTCTCACTCCAGAAAAGGAGACAGTCTAAAGCTCTGTGCACACGAATCATTACATTGCTCACCAGACCAAATCAAATATAGTGCTCTTTGTATTGTTGAATACAATTTGTATTCAACAATACGATTTGTATTGTTGAAGTAGCAATATGTTCCACTTCACCATGCAAACCAAAGGAAATTTTACTAGCAGAAATGCAATGTTTGCCATATTAAAAACATTCATAAACATACACACAGTCAATATGAACTCTATTGACTACTTAAAAATAATTCTTGTCTGCTGTTTGGTCACACATTTCGTCCTTAGTTACAGCCCCCTAGAAGGCAGTGGACATAAACTGTTCAAGTATTTGTTCTTACAGTCATGCTGACCACCCTTCTTTTCTTAGATGCCTCCCCAGGTCTCCTCTATAGCCAAATGGGAACCACGGGTGAAGGCACAGGTGTGTCATGTGACTGGTCCTATAGTGAATTAGTCATTGGTACTCTTCTTAAGACAGGCCTCAGTACTTTATTTCTTCTCCCGTGCACATTATTGAGTTTCAGAGATCCCTTGTATAGCACCAAGCCTGGTGTGAAATGCAATGGACCTGATCTATTTCAATCTCTTTCCCCCACAAACTGTTTCTATGCTTATTGATCTACCATAAGCCTCTTTTGGGGATCCTCTTAATCCTTCCTGTAGGACTCCATACAGTTCCAATCAAATACCCTCCCAACACCAGCTCAAAAGAGCTCATGTTTTCTTGCTACATTGAACACTGCGAATCTAAGCTACGCCACTGCTGTCCTGGCTCCATAGCCACCACCATAGAGACTCTAATTCTTGCCATCTTCAGAATCCTCTATGCAAGACCTTGCTCCTGATCTCTGTATCACACTAGCTTTCTCACACTGGAAAATGACTTACGGGATTCCTGTGGACTTTGCCCACATTCCATATTCCTCTGTGCAACCTAGAGAGTCCAAGAATTCATGCATTTCAGCAAGTGTCTTGCTGGTAGTAAGATGACAGTCCCAGCTTCTCACAGATACAGTTGACACTGTAGGAAGCTTCATAAACCGATATCTGCACATCCACATGAAGGAAGGTATGTGAACACAACTCTGTCCTGTGTCTGTATAAATTTCTCTGCTCAAATAAATATTCTTTCAACTCTAATTCAAATATTTAATATTATAGGTGCTCCAATTTTGTAATTGACATTGACAAACTTTACATGTTCTCTAAGCCAGGCTTGGTGGTGCACGCCTTTAATCCCAGCACTCAGGAGGCAGAGGCAGGCAGATCTCTGTGAGTTCAAGGCCAGCCTGGTCTACATAGTGAGTTCCAGGACAGCTAGGGCTACAGGGAGACCCTGTCTCAAAAAGACAAAAAAAAAAAATGTTCTCACTCTTCACAAAGTCTCTGCATCGCTTACTTAAAAAAAAAAAAAAACTCCAAACATATTATATTATGTAGCTCTCTTTGTCCAACTCACTTGCCATTCAATATGCTTTCCCCAAATTCCTCTAGCCTCTAGCAATTATCTTATCAATTCAAACCATCTGCAATCTACTCCTTTGGAAAATTAATCTTGTGCTGTCAGTGATATCTCTTAAGGCTGAACTGAGGAGTTTGCACAGTATGCCTAGAACACTATAAAATGAAGTCCAAATTAACAACTAGAATGATCAGGTATGATACTAATAATAATGGGACCTGAAGGTAACAGTGTGGGTAGGATAAGCCCAGGGATCATCACAAGGGCAGAAGTGTGAATGCATTTACATTTAGAACAACAGTTGAAATCCTGAGTGCAGAAACATCATATACGTGGGTAGCCCCATGAGACCATAAACAAAGTTCAAGTCATTTTGGAGCATGGGTGTTTCACTAGTCCTTAAAATTCAGGATCCATTTTTCTTCTTTCAGATGTTCTTGCTTGTTGCTGTTTGTGTTTTTATAGTAGATGGAATCCCACTGAAATGGGCTAACAGCCCATGGAAAACAAGTGATACAGAGACCTGAAAGTTTAGTTCCTTGCCACAATGGGAGGAATATCATCCCACATCTCTCACATCCCCCCTCCCCCAAGGCTCAAGGACTTTTGCAGAAGAGATTGGCAGAAACAATGTAAGAGCTGGAGGAAGACGTAGAATATTAACTGTACATGTCCTCCAACCACTACACCAGCAAGCTATAGTCACACCTCCTTCCCACACTCACTGAGGAGTCAATGGGGGAGTCAGTCACCCCTCCCACCCAATCAATCGACCTTAGCTGCATGTGGGGGAGGAACTAAGAATATATAAGCCGAGAACACCATGAGGCATCTCTCTCGCCATTTTGTGCAGCTGTCGGGAAGTCACAGGATTTATATTTGAGTGTGGCCTTTCCATTGCAGTCATAAATGGAGGGGGCGCTCACTCTTCTGTAAATAACCACCATTCTATGCTCTGTTAGCAAGCCCAATAAACTCGTTAGGATTTTCTAAAGAAAAAAGAAAAAAAGAACAGAGCTAATGGAAACCTTCATTATTCCACCAAAGTTGACCCCATGTTGACAAATCCTTTGGTCTTTGATTCCTTATTCCTATTTTCCCCTTTAAACTTCATTGTGTGTGTGTATATATGTGTGTGTGTGTGTGTGTGTGTGTGTGTGTGTATGTGTGTGTGTGTGTGTTATTTCTGGAAAAAAAATATGTTCAAGTTACCTCTCTTTGGAATAAAATATTAATTAATTAATTAATTAACTTTAAAGAAATCAGGATCCAAGAACAAGGCTTACCATGGTTACCAGCAGTCATACAGCAAGATTGCGCCCAGGATTCTGAACCTGGTTCCAGGATCTTCCTATACTAACCCTGAAGTTTGACTCCTCAAATGTCTTTAAACATCTGAAGAAGTCTGAAACATGGGCTACTCTTTGCTTTGCTGTGTTTTTAAGAGTGCTTCTTACCTTTCAGAATTCTGTACTTTCAATTATGATCTATTAACATATCCAAACATACTGCATTGTAGTAACTTCAAAACTTTGCTTGTTTGAGAAAACTCATTTGTGGATTTTCACAAAACTTAGATCAGTGAATCAGCCCTGGTGTCATGGCTGGCAGTAAGATATCATGGGGCCTTAAGACACAGAGCATTTGATTTTTGTATCAGACTTTCTGGTGCTAATAAAACCAGCACAGTAGGCAGGCTTGTCTCAGTGAAAGTACAAGTGAGAGAGTCCACAGAGAAAATTATAAGTTTTCTTTTGGTTTGGAAGGTCAAAACTTCACTTAACTTGAGCCAACATAAAGTCTGTCAACTTGGTTCAGACCCCTGGAGTTTGTGGGTCAGTCCCAAGAAACAAGTGCAAAATGAATCTGTGTCCTTCGTGTGGAGTGTCATTGAATGATCCAAAAATAGGACCTCTGTGATAGCAAGTCAGAAAGTCAAGATGATGTCTGTAGAGGTGGTACCCATTCAAGTGGAGCAAGCGAAAGGTTCTGGAGCTCCTACTTACTGGGAAGTTTGTAGCACAATTGATCAGGACCCCTTTACATTCAAACCAGTGAAGACACCACACTGTTTACGTGAGTTATATCTGCTAATATTTACTACATCGGAAATATAAACTGAGTCATGTGTAAATTATTTGGTAAATATTTATTTCTCATTCATTACAAATAATATATCTACTACACACTAACATAAATAATATTTTTGTGAAAAATAAGCATATATTCTCAGGCAAAACTAACAATAAGAAGAATGGCATTATCTTACATTTTGTAAGTCTTTTCAATGCTGTGCATAATAGAAGAAAGCACCTTCTTTTTATCTGTTTTTAGACATAGCTATTGTGATATCACACAGCAACATGGTTTTAGACAAATGTTGCTGTATACCAAGGAGAGAATGAGAGAGAAAGACAAAAATAACAACATAGTATCACGAAAACGGATTTGGCTAGCGGCAGTCCATAGATTCCATGACTACACTTTGAGAATACTGTTTTAGGGATAAACCTTTAGTAGCATCTGACTGGCTAGATTTGGTAATATCTGTGAGTCTACTTATGAACACTGGGATGATCCAAGGGGACAGTAGGTTAAAGCTAAGTGATAAATTTGTATATTAAAGATCAAGGCCATCCAGAAAGCTCTAACACACTGGAGAGAGTTGATATTAAAACAATGAAATAAAAGGAAAGGTAAGCAAAATTCTAAACTTCAATTCCAGGATAGAAATTGCCTCCTAGGGTTCTCTTTATAGTCTTATCTCTGCCTGAGTAAATTCTGGTTTGTAGGAACATCACAGTCAGTTACTGATGGTAACAGTAAGAGCCTAAAACTATCTCATAATTAAATTAATTTCAATGCTCTAGAAATAGTTTGGTGTCTATGAAAGTAGTGCAGGTTGAATATTCCTAATACAAACTATAAGAGATAACACATTTTGAATAATGCCACGGGTGGAAATCTTCATACCATGAAACTTTTTTCTAAATAAAATTATTTTAAATGTTATAAAAATTATCTTTGGGCTATATGTATAAGGTATATGTGAAACATTAATGAATTTAATGTTTGGGTTTGAATCCTATACCCAGGCTATCTCATTCTGTATATGCAAACATACAGAAACCCGAAAGATGAAATCTGAAACACTTCTGGTCCAAAGCCTTTGAGATAATGAATATTCAAACCCACGCTTATTAAATCTGTAGTAAGAATGTCCATAACAACTACAGTGTAATTATTATGAAGGTGAGGGACATAAGTTTTTAACACCTATAATCATATATTTTGTGATAGCAAAAGGTGTGATGTTTTAATTTAATGCCTTCAGCACCTGAAGTCAAGGTCTATACACAATCTACAATAGTAGCATTTTATATATCTATAGTAACAGCTGGAATCTTTCAGAAGCAAAAATGTTTTCGGTGCTTATTATAGTAAGCTACTGTGTGAATAGTTCAGGGGTGATATTTGAAAAAGTTCATAAGAAAATAAAATGCTGGCTTCTACATCACTAATTAAATTATCTGCAATGTAAACAAATGTTGTTAGTGCATTGTTGGGGTGCCAGAATCACTAGTGCACTGAGATACTGGGTTATATCTTAGTAGGAATGGGACTGTTTCAATAACCACTCCTGGAGCAATAGAACTCACAAAGTGCAATGCAGTATTATCTGAGGTACCAAGATAACATGGGCAGGCCACGTCATGGTGATATAATGTGTTTGCAGTTTAACTGATAGGCCTATAAAAATAATAACTATAATAAGATTAAGAAATAGTTGTAGGATATATTCTGGCAGTAGAATAAGCAGGTACAGGGTTTGGGGGTTAAAGTTATGTTTGCAAGGATACACCGTACACATCTGCAATTTTTGTATATCGTGGAGTATCCATGTCTGTTATACCTAGAATAAAATTATTTTTGGACACTGAGTTATCTTAAGACTATTCACTAATGTTCTATAGCTACAATAGTTTTTTCAAAGAGTTACTTGAGGTAATGATCCTGCACTAAGCAGGTCCTAGAACTAGAGCAATGAGGAGGATCAGGGCACCAGAGGGGCATTTACATTATCTGCAACATAGGCAGATGCAACAGAAGACACATCAGCTGCTACTTTTTCATGAGTGGTAGTATTTGAAGCATATATGGTGATATTTGTAGTATTTGTGGTAGCACTGATTGTGGGAATAAGCAAATAACTGGTTGTAGAATTTGATGATCTCAAATGGTTTGTTTCTATATCTGTAAAAGCCATGTCTCAGGTTGCTATAGTATCTGGGCTAGAAATATGTGTACTGTTGCCTGTAGCACTGCTGGACTTATCTGCATCAATAGTATTTTCCACATGTCTTGCATCAGGTACAGTATTGGTTGTGGGAATATCTGTGGTACTTGGGAGGTAAATATTTGGAAGGGACTTATCAGAAGTAGTTGAATTTGTACTGAAAATATACGTAGGTGTGGTGTTATATGCTGTAATGAAATCTTCGGTAGCTTCAACAGTATTAGTTGTGTCATTAGTATTATTTGTTGGGACAGGAATGATTATACTAGGAATCACAGCACTAGTGTTATCTATATTAGGACCTGTAGGGAAAGCAGTAGCTGTGTCAGGAAGAGTAGAATTAGCCGTGACATTAATAGCATCCAGTGTATCAGTTGTGGTTGTGATAGAAAAAGTTGAACTAACGCTAGCAGTGGTAGTATTTGTAGGGAAAGGAGTAGTTACATCAAGAGCTGTAGTGTTAACTGTAAAATTGACATAGGGTGTAGTCGTAATATGTATGCCATCACTAGTGGTATCCATATCGGAAACTGCAGGAAAAGGTGTAGCTGTGTCAGGGAGAGTAAAATTAACTGTGGCATTAATAGTATTTGTTGTATAAAGTGAAGTTGTAACAGGAAGCCCTGGACTAGAGCTACCTATAGTAGGACTTGTAAGGGAAGGTATAGCTATATCAGGCAGTGTGGTGTTAGTGGTAACATCAACAGTACTTATTTCAGAGGTTGTGGTTATGACAGGAAAAGAACTAGTGTTACCTATAGTAGGACTTGTAGATCTATAGTAGGACTCGTAGGGGAAGGTGTAGTTATATTAGGCAGTGTGGTGTTAGTACTTATTTCAGGAGTTGTGGTTGTGTTGGGAAAAGTTGGACTAGTGGTATCTATAGTAGGACTCGTAGGGGAAGGTGTAGTTATATTAGGCAGTGTGGTGTTAGTACTTATTTCAGGAGTTGTGGTTGTGTTGGGAAAAGTTGGACTAGTGGTATCTATAGTAGGACTCGTAGGGGAAGGTGTAGTTATATTAGGCAGTGTGGTGTTAGTACTTATTTCAGGAGTTGTGGTTGTGTTGGGAAAAGTTGGACTAGTGGTATCTATAGTAGGACTCATAGGGGAAGGTGTAGTTATATTAGGCAGTGTGGTGTTAGTACTTATTTCGGGAGTTGTGGTTGTGTTGGGAAAAGTTGGACTAGTGGTATCCATAGTAGGACTCGTAGGGGAAGGTGTAGTTATATTAGGCAGTGTGGTGTTAGTACTTATTTCAGGAGTTGTGGTTGTGTTGGGAAAAGTTGGACTAGTGGTATCTATAGTAGGACTCGTAGGGGAAGGTGTAGTTGTATTAGGCAGTGTGGTATTAGTACTTATTTCAGGAGTTGTCGTTGTGTTGGGAAAAGTTGGACTAGTGGTATCTATAGTAGGACTCGTAGGGGAAGGTGTAGTTATAGTAGGCAGTGTGGTATTAGTACTTATTTCAGGAGTTGTCGTTGGGTTGGGAAAAGTTGGACTAGCGGTATCTATAGTAGGACTCATAGGGGAAGGTGTAGTTATAGTAGGCAGTGTGGTATTAGTACTTATTTCAGGAGTTGTCGTTGGGTTGGGAAAAGTTGGACTAGCGGTATCTATAGTAGGACTCATAGGGGAAGGTGTAGTTATAGTAGGCAGTGTGGTATTAGTACTTATTTCAGGAGTTGTCGTTGGGTTGGGAAAAGTTGGACTAGCGGTATCTATAGTAGGACTCATAGGGGAAGGTGTAGTTATATTAGGCAGTGTGGTATTAGTACTTATTTCAGGAGTTGTGGTTAGGTTAGGAAAAGTTGGACTAGTGGTATCTATAGTAGGACTCATAGGGGAAGGTGTAGTTATGTTAGGCAGTGTGGTGTTAGTACTTATTTCAGGAGTTGTGGTTAGGTTAGGAAAAGTTGGACTGGTGCTGTCTATAGTAGGACTCATTGGGGAAGTTGTAGTTATATTAGGCAGTGTGGTGTTAGTGGTAACATCAACAGTACTTATTTCGGAGATTGTGGTTATGACAGGAAAAGAACTAGTGTTACCTATAGTAGGACTCATAGGGAAAGCTGTAGTTATATTAGGCAGTGTGTTGTTAGTGGTATCATCAACAGTACTTACTTCAGGAGTTGTGGTTATGTTAGGAAAAGTTGGACTAGTGCTATCTATAGTAGGACTCATAGGGGAAGGTGTAGTTATATTAGGCAGTGTGGTGTTAGTTATTTCGGGAGTTGTGGTTGTGTTAGGAAAAGTTGGACTAGTGCTATCTATAGTAGGACTCATAGGGGAAGGTGTTGATGTACCAGGCAGTGTGTTGTTAGTGGTATCAACAGTACTTATTTCGGGAGTTGTGGTTGTGTTAGGAAAAGTTGGACTAGTGCTATCTATAGTAGGACTCATAGGGGAAGGTGTAGTTATATTAGGCAGTGTGGTGTTAGTACTTATTTCAGGAGTTGTGGTTGTGTTGGGAAAAGTTGGACTCGTAGTATCTATAGGAGGACTCATAGGGGAAGGTGTAGTTATATTAGGCAGTGTGGTGTTAGTACTTATTTCAGGAGTTGTGGTTGTGTTGGGAAAAGTTGGACTCGTAGTATCTATAGGAGGACTCATAGGGGAAGGTGTAGTTATATTAGGCAGTGTGGTGTTAGTACTTATTTCAGGAGTTGTGGTTGTGTTGGGAAAAGTTGGACTCGTAGTATCTATAGGAGGACTCATAGGGGAAGGTGTAGTTATATTAGGCAGTGTGGTGTTAGTACTTATTTCAGGAGTTGTGGTTGTGTTGGGAAAAGTTGGACTCGTAGTATCTATAGGAGGACTCATAGGGGAAGGTGTAGTTATATTAGGCAGTGTGGTGTTAGTACTTATTTCAGGAGTTGTGGTTGTGTTGGGAAAAGTTGGACTCGTAGTATCTATAGGAGGACTCATAGGGGAAGGTGTAGTTATATTAGGCAGTGTGGTGTTAGTACTTATTTCAGGAGTTGTGGTTGTGTTGGGAAAAGTTGGACTCGTAGTATCTATAGGAGGACTCATAGGGGAAGGTGTAGTTATATTAGGCAGTGTGGTGTTAGTACTTATTTCAGGAGTTGTGGTTGTGTTGGGAAAAGTTGGACTCGTAGTATCTATAGGAGGACTCATAGGGGAAGGTGTAGTTATATTAGGCAGTGTGGTGTTAGTACTTATTTCAGGAGTTGTGGTTGTGTTGGGAAAAGTTGGACTCGTAGTATCTATAGGAGGACTCATAGGGGAAGGTGTAGTTATATTAGGCAGTGTGGTGTTAGTACTTATTTCAGGAGTTGTGGTTGTGTTGGGAAAAGTTGGACTCGTAGTATCTATAGGAGGACTCATAGGGGAAGGTGTAGTTATATTAGGCAGTGTGGTGTTAGTACTTATTTCAGGAGTTGTGGTTGTGTTGGGAAAAGTTGGACTCGTAGTATCTATAGGAGGACTCATAGGGGAAGGTGTAGTTATATTAGGCAGTGTGGTGTTAGTACTTATTTCAGGAGTTGTGGTTGTGTTGGGAAAAGTTGGACTCGTAGTATCTATAGGAGGACTCATAGGGGAAGGTGTAGTTATATTAGGCAGTGTGGTGTTAGTACTTATTTCAGGAGTTGTGGTTGTGTTGGGAAAAGTTGGACTCGTAGTATCTATAGGAGGACTCATAGGGGAAGGTGTAGTTATATTAGGCAGTGTGGTGTTAGTACTTATTTCAGGAGTTGTGGTTGTGTTGGGAAAAGTTGGACTCGTAGTATCTATAGGAGGACTCATAGGGGAAGGTGTAGTTATATTAGGCAGTGTGGTGTTAGTACTTATTTCAGGAGTTGTGGTTGTGTTGGGAAAAGTTGGACTCGTAGTATCTATAGGAGGACTCATAGGGGAAGGTGTAGTTATATTAGGCAGTGTGGTGTTAGTACTTATTTCAGGAGTTGTGGTTGTGTTGGGAAAAGTTGGACTCGTAGTATCTATAGGAGGACTCATAGGGGAAGGTGTAGTTATATTAGGCAGTGTGGTGTTAGTACTTATTTCAGGAGTTGTGGTTGTGTTGGGAAAAGTTGGACTCGTAGTATCTATAGGAGGACTCATAGGGGAAGGTGTAGTTATATTAGGCAGTGTGGTGTTAGTGGTAACATCAACAGTACTTATTTCAGGAGTTGTGGTTGTGTTAGGAAAAGTTGAACTGGTGCTGTCTATAGTAGGACTCATTGGGGAAGTTGTAGTTATATTAGGCAGTGTGGTGTTAGTGGTAACATCAACAGTACTTATTTCGGAGATTGTGGTTATGACAGGAAAAGAACTAGTGTTACCTATAGTAGGACTCGTAGGGAAAGCTGTAGTTATATTAGGCAGTGTGGTGTTAGTACTTATTTCGGGAGTTGTGGTTGTGTAAGGAAAAGTTGGACTGGTGCTATCTATAGTAGGACTCATAGGAGAAGTTGTAGTTATATTCAACAGTGTGGTGTTAGTGGTAACATCAACAGTGCTTATTTCAGGAGTTGTGGTTGTGTTAGGAAACGTTGGACTAGTGTTAATAGTAGTAGGACTCATGGAGAAGGGCGTAGTTACATTAGGAGGTAAGGTACTAGATGTGACATTAGTAGTACTTATTTCAGGAGCTGTTGTTGTGATAGAAAGAGTTGGACTACTCATGGGCCAAGGTGTAGTGATATCAGAAGGTATGGTGCTGGTAGTGACCACAACAGTACTTGTCACATTGGGTGTCGTTATGTTAGCAGAACTTGTGGTGGTGTCAGCACTGGTAGCCTCAGTACTGGATGGAAATGGGGGAAAACTTGTGGGAGAGATGCTCGTTGTAATTGGAGTAGGAAGTGTAGGAACTCCAAACACCCAAGTAACTTCAGTTAGCTTTTCCAGGCTGATACTCTTTTCAGTCAGGTGAATAGTTAGTGTCTGCCAGAAACGTAAAAGTAAGTCAATATGTTAGGACTTCTTAAACATTATATTTTTTTACACTTCAAATTATCATTTAACAAAAAGCGTGCTCATTCTTTCTCCCAAGGAGTAAAAGGACATGATTATTTCTTTGGGGATTATGTTAGATCTAGTTAGATAAACATGGTGAGCTGCTCTGTGTATATAACCGTGTACTGGAAATCTTTCTTCCCACTTTATTCCATCAGAATTATATTCATTATCCACAAGTATTTATAGCTGTAGTTAAAGTCTGTGTTTATGAGACTCTCATTCTGGCAATCGCAAGCCTTCCTGAAAGCATACTAGTTTCACTTTCTCATCATCTAACCCTACAGCACCACCTGGCACATAGCAGGTACATGATATGCTAGAATTTTCCCAAAAGATAGTATTCAATGACTGTATACACTTGTGTTAATTGGAAATAATTTTCTGTGAGTAATGATGAATCCAACAATCCAAGAAATTTCTTTTAAAGTACATAAATAAGACTACTATAGAGAAAGATTCTAGTTGGGTGCCCAGAAGTGTCGTTTCACAAAATTTCCCCTTTGAAGATTTGTTTTTGAAAGATTTATTTATTTTAATTTTTATGTGCATGAGTGTTTTGCCTGCATGTGTGAAGAGTACTGTGTGTTAGAAGCAGGAATTACAGTTATCCATTTTCATATCTCTAAACTATTCCCTACAGGGCTGCATCCATATCTAAAATTCATCGTATGTTCTAAAATGGAACTTTTGCATTCCTGTTGCTACTTGTAATAAATCAGCAATACATCTTGTAAAACATTGGTTTACTTGGTTCTGGAAGAATAAACAAAAATGCCCCTTTAATAAAATCTATCTGTGGCACTCCTCTTGTTAACCAAATAAGTGTATTTTGTACCATTGACTACAACATATTCATTTGAGAATCAACAAATCGAGTGCCCGTTTTCAACTTCAATGACCCATCAATTTGCCCAGGGATGGGCACACTGCAAGAAAGAGAGAAGAACCTTCAAAAGCTTTAAGGAATCACTTCACCTTTGTTTTAGCCTTGGAGCAGAAAAGTTATTTTGTCTAGATGTATGTAACCTAAGAAAGCAACATATTCAAACATAACTCAATTTCATTGATCAACACAGAGAGGCTATGAGACTCTGATCATTCATACCTGGACTCCAAAGGGAAGACCACCAGTGCTGTGAATTTTACAGAAATCATAACGTAATCAGCCCTCACAACATAACAGAAACATACCTTCTATACAAATATACAACCGTTCTAAGGTCTATACATTGAGGAGTGATAGCAATAGCAGAGATAATTTTCAGAATAATGAAATGAGTTTGTGATAACAGTCCTTTCAGACATACCTGATTGTAGGGATCACTCATGAAATTGGTCTCCATGACCTGCTGGTTGTTGTAGATGAGCCTGACTTGGACGACATAAGAAGAGTCTAAACCCCAGATTCTAATATATCCAACTTTCAGTGGGTTTGAGTCGCTCAGATATTGATTATGTATGACCTGGATTTTTAAGGTGTTCTGTAAAGAATATAAAGAGAAAAGATATATATATGTATTACATATAATGCACTGTTAATAAGTTATATTTCGTGTTGCAATGTGAAAAGAGCTCAAATTAATTTATCATACTCCCTTGTAGTTTCCATTTTTAACTGCACATTTTGTGAAGACACACTTCTTAAACACCAGTTAAAACTAATTAGATGATGTCAAAAATGAGTTTATGGGATTCTCTTGCTTCAGGGACCACACCTACTCTGACTAGATAGTTAGACCCTCCCCACACTGTCCCCGCCCCACCCCGGCCTTGGCCCTTGGCCTCCTCCTGGTCATCTTGTCTGAGACATGCACATACCTTGGTAAGTCAGACCCTGCCCGTTGACAAGATACATCCTTTCTCCCCATGCTCTCCCCATTCCAGACTTAGGCCTAGGCCCCCTTCAGCTCTTCCCTCCGAGACCTATGGACTAGCCTGTAACCCAGATCCTACCCACTGTGTCTTGACTGTCCTACACCCAGACTAGCTACATTCTCCTGTTTCAGAGCCCACACCTACTCTGCAGCTAGGTAGAACCTCCCCACACTATCCCCATATCCACCTTGGCCCTAGGTCACCCCCAATCTTCTTGCTTGAGACCTCCTGACTAGGCTGCCAGAACCCAGGCACTGGATCTCCATAATCTTGACTCGGGCCTAGGTCCCTTCACCCTGCCAGAGAGCTCTTCACTAGTCACTCTGGAACTATCTGGTCCCGCCAATAAAAAACAAAAAAAATGAGACCCTGGAGCACAGACCAACTAACTATTCATGCCAGACCAGAAAGCAAGCAAGCAAGCTACATCAACAATATAAACATGATCAAACTTCAACTACCCAAAGGCAGACTAGAATTTCATATCAAACACACGATTAACAAAAGAAATCCATATGCCCAAACTATAATGCAAAAATATCCAAGTAATATGTAAACACCAAGAGAGTATATCCCAACCAAAACCCACCAGCCATACAGAAGTATACTACAATGAGAACCACCCAGAAGAACCCGGGAGGCAGAATGTAAAAGAACAATCATAAACATGATCATAGAATTCAGTGACTTTAAATAACACAAAAACTAGTCAAAAAGGACGGGAATAAACTCGTGAGTGAAGCTCAGGGAAATACGAATATACGGCTGAACGAGACGACAGAAACAATTTAAGACTTGAAAAGTGAATTCACAAAAGAAATACAAATATTAAAGAAAAATCAAACTGGAATGAAAATGAAATTGAAAAAATCAATAAGCTAATTTGCAATGACAGGAGAAAGCCTCACAAGCAGAATGAATGAAATAGAAAACACAATATCAAAAATGGATGACAAAGTTGAAGAACTGGACCCCTCAAGCAAAGAATATCGAAAAACATTTTAAAACCTAGGAATGGAATATTCAGAAAATGTGAGACCCCAGAAAAGAACGAACCTATGCATCGTAGGCATAGAGGTAAGAAAATAATCTTTGGTCAATGACACTGACCAGATCTTCAATAGGATGATAAAAGAAAACTTCCCCAAATTAAGGGAAAATGTACATATGCAGATATAAGAAGCATACAGAATACCAATTAGACCAATTAGACAGGACCGGAACAGAAACTCCCCATGGCATATCATAGTGAAAATACTAAATGAACAGAACAGAGGGAGGGTACTGAAAGCTGCCAGAGAAAAACAAGTTACTTATAAAGGAAAACCCATCAGAATTTCAACGGACTTTTCAATGCAAACTATAAAACCCAGCAAAGCCTGGACCAAAGTATTCCTGGATGCCATAGATGACAATCCAGAATTTGTTACCCAACAAAATTGTCTATCATAGTCAAAGGGAAAAGAAAAAATCCTCTATGATACAAATGGGCTGAACGAATTCATGTCCACCTAACCAGTTCTACAGAGAATACTCAAAACAGTGCAAAGGACTGAAGAAATGACCATACTCAAGAGGTTACAGAAAGAAAACAAACGAAGGTGGTTTGAGAGTAGAGAAACACAAAATAAGACTAAGAACACAAATAGAAAGTAAAATGACAGTACTCAATTCACACATTCCAATAATAACTCCAAATAGCAATGGCCTTAATACACAATCAAAAGACATAGGCTAGTTGGTTGGATTAAGAAATAAAATACATCTATTTGTTATCTGCAAGAAACCCATCTCACCTCCAAGGATAGAAAACACCTTAAGATGAAAGGACGGAAAAATATTCCAAGCAAAGGTCACTAAGAAACAAGCAGGAGTTGCTATTCTAATATCTAAGAGCAGCCCATGTTAGTGGCTCTGAAATTGACCACATACTAGGGCACAAAACAAACCTCAACACATACAAAAAACATTGAAATAATTCCATGTATTCTATCAGCCCACAATACAATAAAGCTTAAAATCAAATCAACAGTAAAAGAAGTCCTAGTAACTACACTAACTCCTGGTGATTAAACAATGCACTCCTGAGTGATGAATGGGTCAAAGAAGAAACCAAGAAAGAAAGAAAAGTATTCCTAGAACTAAATGAAAATGATAACACAATACAACAAAACATCTGGGACACATTAAAAGCAGTCCTAAGAGGGAAATTCATAATTCTAAGTGCCTACATTAAAAAATTCAAAATAAATGACACATAAATGACTTAATGGTACAACTTAAGAATTTGAAAGGGCAAGAACAAACCAAACCCAAACCCAAGAACTGAGAAGGAATAATAAAAATCAGAACACTTTTAAAGACATTTCTTAGCCATTTTTATTTCTTTTTTGAAATAAAAAGTTTTATTGAGTGTTTGTGCATTTCATATAATACAACTTAATCAAAAAAAAATCAGAGCAGAAATCAATGAAATAGAAACAAAGAAAATACAAAGAATCAACTAATCTAAGAGATGGTTCTTTGAAAAGATAAACAAGATAGACAGACCCTTAGCCCAGCTAACCAAAAGAAAGAAAGAGCAAATCCAAATCAGCAAAATTATAGATGAAAGGGGAAACATCAGAACAGACAACAAAAATCCAGAATATTATAAAGGAATACTTCAAAAAAACCTGTACTATACTAAATTAGAAAATCTAAACGAAATGGATGAATTTCTAAATTCAATGGATTCACCAAAGTTAAACCAAGCAGAGGTCAACAGCTGAAACAGACCCATAACAAATAAGGAAATCAAAACAGTAGTGGAAAGCCTCCCAACTGAAACAGCCCAGGCCATGATAGAGTCACAGCAGAATATTACCAGGACTTCAAAGAAGATATACAACCAATACTAATTAAATTATTCAAAAAGATAGAAACAGAGGGAGAATCCCCAAGCTCCTTCTATAAAACCATTATTACTCTATTACCAAAACCAGGTAAAGACACAACATAAAAGAAAACTACAGCCAGGTGTGCTGGTGCACACTTTTAATCCTAGCACTCGGGAGGCAGAGGCAGGTGGATCTCTGTGAGTTCAAGGCCAGCCTGGTCTACATAATGAGTTCCAGGACAGCTGGGGCTACAGGGAGACCCTGTCTCAAAAAGACCAAAAAAAAAAAAACTCAACAAAATACTTACCAAATAGACACACATTAAAAAGATGAACCACCATGAAAAGGTGGCTTTATTCCACAAATTCAAGGACAGTTCAATATACATAAGTCAATAAATATAATAAATCATATAAATTAACTTAAAGAGAAAAAAATCACATGATCATCTCAATAGATGCAGAAAAGGCCTTTGACAAAACTCTATATGCATTTATGTTAAAAGTCCAAGAGGAAATTAGACTGGAGGGAACATACGTCAACGTAATTACAACAAACTCACAGCCAACATCATTCTAAATGGAGAAAAACTGGAAGCATTCCCACTGAAATCAGGACTCAAACAGGGCTGTTCACTATCTACACACCTTTTCAATAGAGTGCTTGAAAGTCTTGCTAGAGCAATAAGATGAGAGAAAGAAATTAAAGGAGTACTAATTGGAAAAGAAGAGACCAAATTATTACCATTTTCAGATGATATGGTATTATACATAAGGGATCCCCAAAATTCTACCACAAAACTAGAAATGATCAACACTTTCCTCAAAGTGGCAGTTTACAAAATCAATGTACAAACTCAGTAGTCTTTCTATATATAAGTAAGAAACAATCAGAGAAAGAGTCGATGGAAACCCTGCCACTCACAATAGTCTCAAAAAATAAAATATCTTGGACATACTTTGGACACAGGACTTGGAGCAATCGAGCTGAAACTGATCTGGAAATCTCCTCCCTGAAGACTATCTCTCACAATTTTAAAGGATACTATGGAAGCTGGTAAGAGAGAAAATCAATCAACGATCCAATCCCAGTTTTAAAGCCTAACAACCGCAACGACTGGTACAGCAAAGTATATCAGTGCAGTAGTGACACTAGGGGTTAATCAACAGCTATCTAACTGGACTTAAAGCCTGCATCAGTGGGAGGTAAATCATGTGTGATACTGTAAACAGCCAAGTACACATGACTGTAGAGATCATAGATCCTAGGGAAAACCCTACCTCTGTCATATCCCTAGACAAATGTAATTTCTTACTGTATATTTACAGACAAGTATACTGTTTTGCAACAGATGGAGTCTAGTGCTGAGTTCCACAACTGGTCACACACAGAGAATAAGTCTCTGCGAGATGCCCAGCCCTAGGTGACACATCTACAATGGAACCTCTACATCTAAAGCTCATAAGACATAGTGGAACAGGGAATAGAGAGAATAATAATGCATCTCTCAACTTTCATCAGTGACGTTTCCTCATACAACAGAGGGTGATACACACTGAAGGACAAAACTGGGCAAACTGTAGAGAATAAGAGACTTCAGAGTGTGTATCCCTGGATGGGACTCCCATATTAAACCTCACCCCACCAGGGCTCAGGGACCTTTGCAGAGGAGGATGTAGAAAGACTGTAAGAGTCAGGGGTGGTGCAAGACCACAAGGAAACAGCATATTCCAGGCCTCTGAGAACTTGCTCATATGAACTTAAAACAATGGTGACAGCATGCACAAGACCCATGCAAACACAATCAGAAAAAATAATAAAGCCCACCATAGAACTAGGAAAAGGACAGTAGGCCCTAACCTTAGCTAAAGGACTATTGCCAGCTGATCACTGCTGGGTGAGGGAGAGTTGGTCTTCTTTAAGGGAGTGATACTAGATATGCTGAACAGGGTTTAGTGGATGAATTCACACTGAGGGATATCTAGATACACAAACTTGACTCGATAGACCTTAACACATATGACAGAATGAAAATGGGTAGGCTATGGAAGGGCGCAGAGAGGGAAGGGGTCTAACTATGATTAAGATGTATTGAATGAAATGCGCAAAAATTCAATAAAGATTATATATTGAAAAAATTAGGTTATGAGACTATGAAATGTTCTGAAAGTTATTTTGTGCATATTATTACTAATTTTTATAATAAATTTGAAAACAGTGTGTCATAATTTTTGTTTTACAGAGGAGGAAAGTAAGGCTGTGGGAGATGGAGCAGCCCATGTCCATGTAACTAAATGACAGATACAGCAGAATGACGGTGTGCAAGTTAATATAGAAGTGTGGTACACTGTCACCAGATTAGAAAACTTTGAGAGGAATGGAGGAATTTATCCAAACCATGAGCTACTTAAATACCAATACGAGGGGTTAAAATGAGATAAATCATGAGATGCTACAAAACTAAGATTAAATGAAAACCATAACCAAAATTTGTTATGGATGTCAAGAAAATAGAAAAAAGAAATCTCTGTGGGAATACAGTAGGTAAGGAGAAGTTAGTGAAGATGTGGAACTTCAAAAGGATAAGCTAGACAAGGAATGGAGCCGGGGTACTTGAACGACTAAGTAAACAGAGGACTGGGATTGGTTGAAAGCTAAAACCATGACAACAAACCAGGGGGCAGGGCAGTAGAACAAAGCCACAGATGTTGGTTCTGGTGATAGCAGCAAACAGAGAAATTAAGAGGTTCAAACGCCACTGTAAAAAATTAACAAACCAAGTGTAGTAGTGCACAATTGCAGTCCTAGCACCGGAGGGGCTAAGGCAGAAGTGTCATGAGTTAGGGGCCTGCTGAGCTACATAGTAAGTTCAAAGTAAGTCTGAGATACAGAGGATGAGACTCAGTTTCCAAAAAAGAATTAAAGGGACTTTTGTTACTGATTGGGCATGTACGATCAAAGAAAAAGGTCAAGAAAAAAATAATGTGAAGAAAATAGGCAGACTGGAGTTAGTTCTTCTTGATTTGAAAGAGCCAGTTATTGGGCTGGAGATATAGCTCACCAGTTAAGAGCACTGGCTGCTCTTGTAGAGGACCCAGATTCGATTCCCAGCACCCACATGGTGGCTAATAACCATCTATAACTCCAGTTCCAGGGGAATCCAATCCTCTCTTCTGGACCTCTGTGGGCATTGCACAACACAGCATACATACATACACACAGGCAACACATACACATAAAATAAAAATAATAAATAAAATATTTTTTAAAAAGAAAGAGCTGATTATCAAATTTCCTGAAACTTTGTGAGCTACTTTGTAGAAGTATTCTCAGTGTAGAAATCAGAATATGCTACAAGTAACTCGACCCGCCCACACACACACAGACAAGCTGGTTTACCAATCAGGGCAGCATTGATAATAATCGCCCCACCCCCAAAAGAATTTAGGGGTTTCTTTCATCTCAGGCTGATCCTTAAGAGAAACAATTCCATGAAACATCACAAAAGAATCCATTTCTCATTACTTTGGCAGAGCAATATAATTGAACTTTTAGAGTTGGAAGTCCTTTAAGGGTAATCTAATGTTGTATAATAGAGAAACATTTAACAGAAGTGTCTCTCTTAAATTCAATGAGTCTTACCTGTGCTGCTGTAAAGTGGGCTAAGAAATAGTCCCCATTTTCATAGGTATCTGCAAACAGGAAGAAAAGAATAAACAACTACAAATTTTTCAGTTGTAGCAGATAATCTCATGTTCAGTCAGAAATATCTTAAATGGATCACAATTACTAACAAGGTATTTATCATCTTCTTGTGCCTACTATGCCCAAGACCCTGGGTTTAATCTCTAGCACCCAAAATTAAAAGTAGTAGCTGAGCCAAACTTTTCACTCCAGGTTGTGAATGATGTGTGAATAGAGGGGGACTGGGCATGAAGATAAGTTGCAAATGCAAGATAATCTGATTAAATTAAGAGAGACGCTATGCATGAAATGTTGCTAATTAGTTACTCTGCACTGATCAAGAAGGAGAGTCCACATAGGTATGAAAATAAAGGCTTAAAGAAGAGGAAAGTGTTTACCTATCAAGTCACACAGACATGAATTCAAAACTTAATTC
>NW_008358636.1:72430-132123 GCF_000622305.1 Nannospalax galili | reverse complement strand
ATATAAAACAATAGTACATATTTTATGACCATTTTACATACCACAAAACTAATGCTCAAAATTTTTTATTCAGTATAAGTCACAAGTGATGTGGTACGTTAAATTTAAATGTTTCTTCATGATGGTCAGGACTTTTAGACCCCACTGCTTACCCATCATTCCCTTAAAATACGATAGTCTTCATTTGTCTAACACCCTTAGTTGAGTACATGAAACCATGGATGTACTGAGACATATGTGTACTGTTGTTCTGATTTTGCTATTCACATATACCTACGATGTAGTGTAATTTATAAGTTAAGCAGTGTAACAGATTAATGTGAATAACAGTAAACCATAACAACTATATTTTAATAAAATGTTTGCTTTGAGAGCATTATCAAATAAAATATAGGCAAAGTAATACCAACAGTAACCAAGAAACCGTGAAGAGGGAACGCTCAGACACGCTGTCACCATTGCTGTAGCTTCTTACAAAAGAGAGTGACTGAGAGAGGCTGACTAGACTCCAGGGAATGAACCTGTACCAGGGACATCTGGGCACAGAAGTTTGGCTCTATAGGCTTTAACATACATGACAGAATGCATGAACTCTGGTGGGAAGGGGACAAATGGGAAGGAGGGTGTAGAGGTGGGAGGGGGTCTAAATAGAATTAAGATTTATTGTAGGAAATGCACAAAAATTCGATAAAAGTATACATTTAAGAACTTGCTACAATGCTACTATAATCAAAAGAGTGTGGTTATGTGCACCAAAAATACACCTCTAGCTAGGCAAGGTGGCACACGCCTTTAATCCCAGCATTTGGGAGGCAGAAGCAGGCAGATTTCTGTGAGACTGAGGCCCGCCTGATCTACATAGTGAGTTTCAGGCCAGCCAGGGTTAAATAATGAGACCCTGTCTCAAAAAATCCAGAAGAAGAAAACCACATGTAGATTAAAAGAATAGAATTGACAATCCAGGAACAATCTCTCACATTTACATGGTGTTAGTTTTGCCAAGGATATCAGATGTCAGATCAATTCAACAAGGAAAACAGATTTCTCACATATGTGGATGTGGGAAAACTAGATAGTCACATACAAAAGAATGAAATTAGACCTCTGTCTCATACCCTATAAAACACGTAAATTGAGATGGACAAGCAATGTAACTGTAAGAGATAAAACTATGGAATTTAGATGAAAACTTAGAAGCATATCTCTGTGTCTTTAGATTTGGCAAACATTTCTTAGATATAATATAAAAAATAAAGATAATATATCAAAAAGTGGACTAAATCAGACTTCATCAAAATGAAGAAATTTATGTTGCAAAAGGATACAATTAATAAAACTTCACTACAATCCAATGTACATGGGAAAAAATATTTGGAAAACATCAATCCGATAAGGGACTTGACTTTTAGTGAAAATAGAGGAAAAGCATTTATAATTCAATAATTAAGAAAATAACATGGTAAGGTGCCCATGGTCTCCTCATGCCTCATTCCTGCTCCTACAAGCAATCCTAATGTAATTCACTGGGTCATAAAAAACACAAAACAGCAACCACAAAAAATACATGATAGCATAAGGAAAACTAGATGGGAAGAGAAAGTGGAAAGCTGGAACTCTTAATTACAGCTCTTACTAATGGAAACGGTTCAGACACAGTGGGATGTGACGTGGCAGCTCCTCAAGAGTTAAGCATGCACTTATATAATCAAAAAAATGCTTTATCTTGATTGTGGTGATGGTTAACTGTGCACCTTTGTTAAAACCCAAAGAACGATATTCTAAATATGGATACAGTTATATAAATTTCAACTCCTTAAGATTGATATTAAAAGAGGGCTGGATAGTTGACTCAGGGGTTAAGAGCACTGGCTGCTCTTGCAGAGGACCTGGGTTCGAGTCCCAACACCCACATGTGGCTAACAATCATCCTTAACTCCAGTTCCTGAGAAATTTGATGCCCTCTTCTGACTTCCATGGCATTGCATGGCACAGGTGTACTTATATACAGGCAGGCAATATGCTCATACACATAAAATAAAAAATAATAAATTTTTAAAATTTGACTAAAAGTCACTAATTTCTTCTTAGTAATATACTCTATTGCAACATCTAAAATGCAAAGTCTAATACTCAAAATGGTACATGACTATATGGAAATAGAGTCTCACAGTCTCCTGGGACTTTGTGCATATGAACTTATAGCAATGTTGTCAGCATGTATAAGACCCATGCAAACTCAAACAGAAAATAAACCCAGCATAGAACTGTAGTAATGGGCAACAGGCGCTAATACTAGCTGAAGAACTACTGGGCAGCTGATCACTGCTGGATGAGGGAGAGTTGATCTTCTTTAAGGGAGTGACTCTAGAGAGGCTGACTAGACCCCAGTCAATGAACTTGCACTGAGGGACATCAGGGGACACTAACTTGATTTAATAGGCCTGAACATAAATGACAGATGCATGAAATCCAGTGGGGGGGGTATGGCAGGGGGCCAATGGGGAAGGGGTATAAAGAGGACTAAGATGTTGTGCATAAAATACACAAAAATTCAGTAAAAATACATTAAAAATAAAGTCTTAAAATGCCACTTATAACAGAATTGACATCATATAGAGAGAACGATTATACTTAAACTTTGTATTATTTCCTTGGTAGAATACAGTCATCATAATGTCACCTACCAAGAGTACATTGCAACTTCCAGATACATATTGGATATTACATTCAATGAAAATAAAACAGATTTAAAAACATTGTGTTTTCAGCTACATCAGAATTAAGTATTTTCTTAAGTATAAAATATAAAAAGTTGAGGCTGGAGAGATGGCTCAGCAGTTAAAAACACTGGTTGTTCTTGCAGGAGACCTGGGTTCAAATCCCAGCACCCACATAGCAGCTAACAACTGTCTGTAACTCCAGGCCCAGGGGATCTGATGGTCTCTTCTGACCTCCTTGGCCATTGCACAACACGGGTGCACTTACCTACATGCAGGCAACACACGCATACACATAAAATAAAAATAACAAAAATTTTAAAAATATATAAAAAGCTATACAGCAAAAAACTAAGAATGTTTTTTCTAATTTCTACTTTTAAAGGTTTTGAAAGAGACTATTTCATACAATGAGAAAAAAGAAAACTAGAAAGAAGAGGAAAAATAGGTTGTAGTTTCAGAAACTGTGGCATTTTGCAAGATCAGAGTGTTCCGGCCCAGGGTAATAGCAGTAAAAGTGAATGCTAGTTGTTAGCAATGGGCCAGTGTACTCTAGAGATGCCCAAGGGAGAGGGTGTTCTGATGATAATAAGAGGTACCCGTTATCTAAGGTAGGAGCGAAGCCCTGGATTGGGGGCAGAAAGCACACAAAAGGTTAAGCATCCTTCTTGCAAGTCTCAATTCGCAATTTTAAGTCTTCAAGAAATTTTCCAGTTTCTAGTGTGTCTCCTGAGTGGGCCAACTTATGGGGGAAATGATGCCTGGTATCCATGACTGACCCAAGAGTAGAGCCATGCCTTTGCCTCGGGGAGGACGACTTCACTGACAGCCTGAGTTTTACTTCCACATTGTTCTATCTGCGTGAGAAAGATCTATGAGGATAGATCAGTCCCGGGTGATGCATTATGTCAGGTTCATAAACTTAATGTCCAGAACCTACTTGGTCTATAGTAATTTGCAGTCATAGTTGCAAAAATTCTCCTGATGCACTGCCTTGTTGACAGAGATAGGTTTTCAACTCCTGCTGATACATGTTGAGCCTCTGCAGTGCAGTCTGACTCACATACAAGGCCTTTGGGGAGTTCATACTCACCAATACTTTGTCCATCATCCCAAAACATCTGACCTTCAGCCTTCTCATTACCATCCAAAGCAACAGTCAATCCCATATAATTTTGTCGGCTATAAAAAAAAAGTCATTTTTTTACTCAAGGTTGTAAGAATGAAGAACATCTTTTATTGAAAATAATACTTACCTAGAAATAAAAATCAATGTATTAAATATGTACATAACATTACAAAAATTCAGTGAGATAGAATACAAGTATCAGTCAACAGAAAGTCATTTAAAGTTTAATGAAACATTTAGTTTAACGTTAACTTTCAGAACTCATATGCATACTTTCCAACATACCTATTAACAATAGTATGGTGTGATATGAACTCCACAATAAGATAACGCAAGAGAAAACAGCACTTCAATAGCCTTCATTACTACACAGAAAAATCCAGACTACTTAGGATGCCATTCATAACCTTCCATAATTTAACTCTAACCTGCTTGAATTTTATTTAGCCAACCCAGTTTTCACTTATTTCTTTAACCCTCCCAGAAAATCTCTCCTTGTCTTTCTATTTAAAACTCAGCTGAGGGCTCTCTTTCATGTAAACTATGCTTTCCATCACTGACTGAAAGTAAACTTCTGTTTTATTTGTTTTTGTATACCTCTCCACATACTTTCCTTAATGAATGTGTGTGAGTGTGTGTGCGTGTGTGTGTGTGTGTGTGTGTGTATTATGAAAACTTTTTTTTTTAGTTCAGTGAAGTCTGTCTGGTAACAAGCGCTACATGCCTGAGCACTCATTAAAAATCAAGGTACTCATTAATAATGCCCTCCTCTTTTAATGATGTGGAAAAGAAACAGGAAAATTTGTGCTCAGGATTATTGTGCTCTTGACACAGCACCACGGGAAAAGAACTCCCCGCAATTGACTCCAAGAATTGTCTTCCTCCAATCCTATCAGAAGGCACTCATAGAATCCAACCAAACTCCTTTGCAATTTGGTTTAGATGCAGTTTGGTTTGCTCACCCACATAGGCCTGGTAAAGGGCCAGGTAATAAAACGCTGCCTCTTCTTACCTGAAGTGAGTATTTATTGTAGGCTCCTGCCAAGGCAGGATGTAGCCTCCTCTGACATGAAGGTTGATGTGGTCCAGAGGAGCCTTCAGTGCTTTCCACTCACCTTTGGACTCTTGGCCTGATTCCTAGAAGGAAGCACTCACATAAGGAATGATGACAGGTAAACAGATTAAGTACATGTTTTACTAAAAGGTTTTCCTAAGTAAACATGTCGGAAAATCAGCAAAGTGCACTGTAAATGTAGAGAAAAAACGGTCTTTGTTTATCATTTTTCCTCAAGCCTCTGGAAACCTTGCATTTTCCATGTATCTCCAGAAAGGGTGTGTGGTGGGCACCAATGAGATGGAGGCCGTCAGATGTTATCTATGCTTTTATGAATAGCCTCATTTATAAAAAACCTTGCAGGGTTGAAAAAGTTGGAAATCACTGCCTCATGGACTGGGAAGTCAAGAGAAAGTTCTAGCCACCTCTTTAGAGCCTACCCTGCACAGCACAATCTGGTTCTTCCCCCAGAATAGCCATACTTACCGTGCTATAGTCATACCACAGGGCTTGTGGGAAATAAGCATTGATCTCAAAAGTGTTCTGAAATATAAAATCCATATGTTACTATGAATATTCCAACAGACAAACAATTTTGTCTTTTAAAATAATTTCTATAGAATTAAGACAAAAATAGAATTTTATTAGCAGCATCAAGAATTTGAGAGTTTTTAATTTTTTATTGAATTTTTTGTGTATTCCATACAGAACATCTCAAACATCTTAATCATCTTCATACCCACGTCCCCACTGGCACCCTCCCAATGCAACCTCTACATCTAAGAATTTGAGAGTTTTAATGAATAAGCTTTGAAAATTCTTCTTCAAGTATACAGAAGAATAAAATAAATTAGTAAATTATAAAAGGATACAGGGTCACCAGGATTCCAAAGTGAGAAATCAATGTTGAGAAATTTTCTTTAATACATAAATTAAAGCTAAAAATCTCCTTTATATGTTCTATAAAGTTATTTGTTTGAAAACATTGAGATAAAAAAAGATAATCTTTAAAACTTTTTCCTGGGACTATTGAAATGCTCCGTGAGTTAAGGGGTTTGCCACCAAGCCTGACAACCTGGGTTCAGTCCATGGAGCCTACGTAGTAGGAGAGAACTAATGCCTGAAAATTGTACTTTGACCTCTGTCAAAGTACACACACACACACACACACACACACACACACGCAATAATTTCAAAACTAAAATTTTTCTCCTGTGGCTTTTAATTATGTGGTTTAGAGAGGTCCTGATCTATGATGAGAAACTCACACTTTCCAGCACGGGGCTGATAAGGATGGCTGGGCCCAACATAAACTGACGGTCTATATCCCACGTCACACTGTCATTAGTGAACCTGAAAAGTCAAACATGAAAAACTCATCCCCAAATATTGCACAGAGCTATTTATAAGACATGCTCAGACCCACTGCATTCAGAAAGAGGCAGCACTCACTCATGGAGAAGTGGTCGGATGACAGTGCTCCCCTCTGTGTGAGCTTTATGCATCAGGGTGTAGAGGTAAGGCAGCAGGGTGTATCTAGTATGCAGCACTTTTCTTGAGTATGCCTCAAAGTCTGAATCCCAGGACACAGGATCTTGTCTCTAAAGAGGTAAGCAAGCGTGTAACAGATCAGCTCTTCTTTAATCCATCTTAATGATTTCAGAAAGGATCTCTGGGCACTTAGTCAATATATTTCACATACTATTTCCCTATCTCTAGCCGGCCCCGCCCCCACCACCTAGAGCCAATGCTCCTCTTCATCACTGATTCTCAGGTTCCTTGCACAGGTCTGCCTTTGGCTTTGTTCACATATAATGTCTCTACGCAGCCCAGATATATCAGAGAAGGTTTGAGTAAAACACAAATTCAGTATTTTTTAAAGCAAAGGGGACTTTTATATTTAGCTTCATGGGAGAGCTATCAAAATGTCTCTCTTCTTGGCAACAATGCCCCCAAGAGATGAGGAAATCTTTATTCTTAACAGTTACTGATAACTCTGGAATTCTGAACTTGGAGGCTATTCCAAGAAATGGAATGATGAAAACTTTTCATTAATGTATAAATTGAGAGTCTTTTGTCGAAAAGTAAGAGTGACAGACACCCATGATTTCAAAAGCAGCGGTGATTTGATAGTTGTATGAACAATGGCTGTCTTACCCTGGTCCCAGCAGTGTTATGATTCCTGGAAAATGGATAAAATGCTCCCAATTGCATCCAGCGAATACACATCTCATATTCAGCATTTCCGAAGAACCCACAAATGTCTGCTCCTGTCTGAGAAGAAGCAAAATCAGAGCATTAACTGGGTACTCTCTTAGGATGTACACACATACACTGAAATTCAGGTAATCATTATTGGCCTTGATGTGACTTACATACGGTATTCCAAAGAGACTGAACTCCATCATGCCTGCAACAAGACAAGACAGCACTCAAAGCTTTGGACAGTTCATGATGAACATATTAAAAGACAGGTATAAACTAAGACTCACATCCACAGAACCTCAGCATCTGTTGATTTTACTGCCACCTAGATGATAATCTAAATACATATTCTAGTGCCACTCCTACCCCCAGAAGAGATCCCTGGGAGCAACCCACTCACCAATGATAGATTTCCCCAGCTGGTCCCAGGCAGCTGTGTTCTCTCCCAGCCGGTGTCCTCCCCAGCGGCCAGAAGAGGGGAACGTGGAGCGGGTGATGATGATGCCTTGCTGTCCTGTCACCTCCTGCACAGCTCTGGTTGGAAAGAACAAGGAGGTGAATTTGAAGAGGGGCAGCTGTGGAACTTCACTATAGAAAGGTGTTCCAATTTGGAGCATGAGGCTGTAGTGCTGCTCCATTAAGAGTTAGATTATTTCTTCCAGGAACAACTCTGCTACCTAAAGTGATGGTAAGAATCCAAACCAGCTTCACAGCAGGGTGGCAAGAAAGATAGCTGCATACAGAGTAAAGTTTTCTTTTTTTAAGATTTATTTTTAATTGTGTGTGTGTGTATGTGTGTGTGTGTTTTAAAATTATGTTTGTGTGTGTGTGTGTGTGTGTGTGTGTGTGTGTGTGTGTGAATATGGGCGACTTTGAAGGCCAGAGGTGTCATATCCCTTGGAGCTGGAGTTACAGGTGGTTGTGAGCCACAAAACATGGGTGCTGGGAACACAACCTAGGTCTTCTGAATGAGCAGTACGTACTCTTAACCACTGAACCATTTCTCCAGTCCCAAGATGTCATTTGTAAAAGACCTAATTAACTGGTTAGCTATGGAGCAATCATATATACCAATAGCACATCGATTTCACATATGTCATTGCACATCTCTATGACGGCGGCTTCCCTGTGCTCCTTTTGCTGTTAGGAAACCAAGACTCAGGGATGTTATCAAAGATCATTTAAGGACTGAGAAGTTGAAGGTGAGATAATAGTACATATTTTTTTGGTATTATAAACTCTGCTATACTTCAAAGAGCAAGACGTTTTGTGCACATAGACAAAGATATGTATATATATCATAAAAATGAATAAATAAAACTATATGAGAGAAAAATCAGAGGAGAAAAGGAAGACGTCTATTAACAGATCCTAGTATGCTTTCAGTATAAATGCTTGCTTAAGAAAGCATCACAAATCAGTGGACAAAGATGGGTGACTGATCATACACTGAGTGTGGGCCCAGGTCCCACAAGGTGGCAGGAAAGGAAACTCACAATAGTTTTCTTCTGACCTTCACAGGTGCACCATGGCATACATGTACACAGACACACACAGACACACATGAATAAATAAATAAATAAATAAATAAATAAATAAATAAATAAATAAATAAATAAATAAATAAATAAATAAATAAATAAATAAATAAATAAATAAATAAATAAATAAATAAATAAATAAATAAATAAATAAATAAATAAATAAATAAATAAATAAATAAATAAATAAATAAATAAATAAATAAATAAATAAATAAATAAATAAATAAATAAATAAATAAATAAATAAATAAATAAATAAATAAATAAATAAATAAATAAATAATATTAAAGAAGCAAACAAGACAAGATCTCTGTCTTTAGTCAGGTGTTTAAGAAGAGAGAACCATCAAAATACAGGTCATACTATGTGATCACTAGTTAAGAGAATGGGAAGAGTAAAAGGAATAGACCAGTCTAAGAAGCTTTCATGGAAGAATAGATGTAAGCTGGGCTTTATTGTGCATGCTGAAATGTCGGCCTAGTCAAAGTCAGTATGACCAGCATGTGTGATTGGCAAAGTGGGACACATGAAGATGTATGGGAAGAAAAGAGTTGTAATACATTATACGTAATTCTTTCAAACAACCTAAACTTTAAGGGCAATTGAAAGATTAGAAGGCAGTTTAAGGAGGTTAAAGGCAAAGTCATCTTGAAATGCTGATTAAAAGGAGGAAGGAAAAGAAACGCTGATAAATTTTACCAAGTGCTTCTAATACACCAAGTATTTGTGGATTCATTTTATCATTTAGTTGTCATGACAGCACTAGATGCTATGATGTCCCCAGTTTGAAAAAAAAAAAAAAAAGCTAGCTAGTAAGTGTCCTTGTGACTGTGAACCACCAAGCTAAATCCAAGGCCCAAGTTCTAAACCAATACACCAGGGGAAAGGAACGAAGCAAAGACCGTCCGTGGAAGATCATTTGTAGAGTAGGCTTCCCTGAAGAAGGAGATGAAGATGGGGATGTAGAAGAAGAGGCTTCCCTGAGAAGAGAAGAGGGGATGGAGATGTGGAAGATGAGATGTCCCTAAAGAGGGAGGAGAGGTAAGGGGGAGGGTAAGAGAGACATCTGAGAACAAAAATTCTCAGAAAGAAGCTCGGTCTTCAAACTGAACCTCCTGCAGGGCTGATGCACTAATTATAACTTCAATGGTTGTGGAGTGTTTGAACTGTTGCAAGACCAAACTGAATTATCTTGGGCCATCTTTAGTCCCCTTGACAGCCATTTTTTGCCCCCCTCTGTACATGACCTAACTGCTTTGCGACAAATAGGTAAATCATTTGGAACACATAAACAGAACACTAGTTTTCCTTTGAAACGTATTAACTCAGCAGACCACTAGCTTTCACCAACCCACAAGCTCAGAGGGTCAACAGAGAACATCTGGGACCTATATAGAGGTTTCCCTGCTTTGCTGAGCCTGCCTCTTTCATGTCTCCACCAATGTATTTGAACAGTATCTTGATTTATGACTTTCTTTGTCCTGTTACTATAAAAACTTCATGAAACTTTTACCACATTGAAACATGGAATTTAAGGTGACCCAAATCTGTGTTCCCAAGCCATGGCCACTCATTCTTGGCTCCCAAATAAACTATCTCTTATTGACTTTGAGCTGAGAGTTGTGTTTTATGTCAATGAACTCAAGCAAGATTTCATGATTTTTTTTTTTTTTTTTGGTGCTGTGTTTTGTGCTCAGCAATCCCCTTCTGTGTCAAGGGAAAATTCCTTTTCCTCTTATTCTATGAAGTTTTCCTGGATTATTCCAGTTCATTACTTTTCCTTTTCACTGTTTTGCTGTTCCAAGCAGATGAGGGCTCCTTGAGAGCAGGGATTATGTCTTATTCATTCTCAAGTAGGTCCGAGATAAAGCTACCCTTGAGGGTATAAGGTATCTCCTTGTTTTTTATGCATTCCAAAAAATGTGATTATTTTCTTAAGAACCAGTTTCTGCCTGGTCAGAGGAGCCTCAGGCTGGATGAATGAAGCAAGATCACAAAAGAGCAACTGAAAACCAGAGAAGCAAGTAGGACAGTGAAGCCAAATATTAGGGGGAAGACCATGTTATCCTTCGAGTGCACCACCTCACCTGTGGATAAGCCATAACAGAATACTCAAGATCCCTGTAAGCTCCAGGAATGGGAACAGAGGACAGAAGGATGAGGTGCCTTGACTGGAAATCACCACAGAAATAGAAAGGGGAGGGGATTTAAACACCATCAAGCTATATTGTATGAAAATTGAAAAAATTCAATAAGAAAAAGAATTATAAATTATTAACAAAGAAACCAAATAGACATTTTGGAGTTGACAAATAATCGAGTTTAAATAATTCTTTAGAGAAACTGGATTCAGTATCAAATCCGAGCTGGCAAAAGGAAGGATGAACAAAGTTAGAAACAGGTCAATAGTAATAGCTTATAGACCAGAAAGAAAAGATAAATGAACAGAGCCTCCTCACACCTGGGAAGCACAAGAGCATCTACACACACTCAGTGGAGATCTCCCAAGAAAGGAGAAAGGGTAGAAAAACATTTAAAGAACAATGACCCCAAACCCGTATACTTAAAGAAAAATTATTGTTGAAAGAACTTGAAGATTTTAGAAGACCGAAAGCCATCCCACAATACTGTTATGACAACTCTTCTGCAGTTTTCTGTGGATTCAGTGTAATCCATTAAAACTCCTATTGATATTTTGTAGAAATTGAGACACTGACCCTAAAAGTCATATCAATTGCAAGCTAGAATAACTAAAACAGTCTTGAAAAGGGTAAACAAAGTAGGAAGATTCATTACTCATGAATGCAGGCAGTGTAGCACTATAGAGACGGAGATGCACAAGCTGGGCACATTGGTACATGCCTACAACCCCAGAACTCACTCAGGAGGCTGAGGCAGGATTGCTGCAAATTCAAGGCCAGATTAGACTAAATAGCAAAATCAATAGAATAGAATTGAGTCCATAAATAGTTCCTCAGTCGTTTACTGTTGGTGATAAGGCTACTAGATGAGAAAACGAACTAGAGATCTCCGTGAAAAAGAATGAAATCAAATCTCTAATACAGCACACAGAGATTAACTTAAAATGAATCAAAGACCTAAAGGTAAAAAACATAAAATTCTTTAAGAAAGCAGATACTGAGCACGGTGGCACATGCCTGTAATCCTGGCATGTGGAAGGCAGAGACAGAAAGATCAGGAGTTGGGGAGCAGCCTGAGCTACACAGTAAGTTCCAGGTCAACTTGAGCTGCCTGAGGTTCTGTCTAAACAAACCAACAAACAAATGAGAAATAAATCTTTATGACCTTCAGTAATACAATTGGTCGTTTTTCTGTTTTTTTGGGTTTTTTTGTCTTTGTGAGACAGGGTCTCCCTGTAGCCCCAGCTGGCCTGGAACTCACTATGTAGACCAGGCTTGGTCTCAAACTCACAAATTTCCACCTGCCTCTCCCTCCCAAGTGCTGGGATTAAAGGCATGCACCACCATGCCCAGCACAATTGGTTTTTTATATGATACCAAATAAATTAATTAGTAAATAATAGTACTTCCTAATATATATATATATAGGCATATCATGGTAGAATCAGAGACAGTCTATAGAATAATAGAAAATGTTTGCAAATCATGAATCTAACATGTAACAGATAACAGCTTGTATCTAGGATATATAAACATTGCAAATCATGTTCTAAAAGTATATTTTAGTGATGGCTGCACAATACCCTGAATATACTGTAGCACCTCCTAACAGCTTTAGATAACTGAGTTTAGCCATTTAAAGTTAAATGTACTTAAGAGATATCGTGTTTGGTTAATCAGGCCAAGTATTTTGAAATTTATCCATTTAACTTGCATTATATAAGCGCAAATCCAGTGCAAACACAAAGACAGTAACAATGTGAGAAATTGTATTTGGTGCGAGTAACATAAACATACTCACTCGTAGGTGGGTCTAGTCTGGGACCACCCGTACAGGCTGTGCACATCGTAGTGCCGCATGTGGGAGCCGTTAGGCAGGATCTGCTCACCCTCCATGCACAGGGTCTTGCTGCTCAAACCTTTATCCCTGGATTCCAAATCTGGGGCGGAAATGTTGAGTTATTTCCCAAACAGCTTCATTTGCATGATAAATGGAAATGTCCGCTGTGTCAGCATTTCTTTATTTTGATCAATGCCTCCCCTACCAGTAACAGGTCTACTTTCCTGAGTGTTTCTTATGTACAAAAGCAGTACTTTGTGACCTAATAATTAATGGATGCTAAGAGGCGAGTGTGAGCTGCACAAAGCATCGTTTTTGCTCCCACTCTAACTTACTGTGCCGTCAGCCCATTTCTCAACGTTTTTGTTGTTAGGACTGTTTCTTCCGCTAGATGGTAGTGTTCTCAAGGGAACAGCTCTTGTTTCAACTAATTCTGTATCAGTGTTTCTAGATTTGGCAGCATTTGCCTGGCACATAAATACTACAGTAGGAGAGGACAGAGTGAACAAAAGAATGAAGAGAAGAATTAATTAATTAACTAATTAATTAATTGGACAGTGAGCAACAGTCCACATAGCAGTGAACAGACATTCAGAAATTTGAGTTCTAGACTACTGGTACAGTGCTTTTAGGAACTTAATTCCTTGGGCCTCTGTGTGATGAAATGACTCAAGATTCTGAGGTCTCGTTGATCTCAGTCTCCTATTTCAGTTTCTAGGACAGTGATTATCAAGGATTATCTTTCATGAAGTGTCTGGACATGGGCAATGCATTTAGAGACTAAGTTTTTGTTTTCTGATCAAAAGCACCTATGTGGTGTGCTTGTATGTGTCTGTGTAGGTGTGTGTATATGTGTATACAGAAATGTATTTAAAATTGTGTCAATCAGTTCATAGTTATCAATATAATCAAGTGTTTTGTCTGGTTTCCTTTATAATACATCATCATGTGATTATCTCTATACCTGTTTACTAACAATAATTTGTACATAATCAAAGTAGCTCTATTTGGGATTTTATGTCATGTTGAGCACATATTCACCCCTCCTGTGCAAAAAATTTGGCTTCATTTGAGAATTAAAAGGAAAGAGCATCTTGAGCAAGAAAGGAATTGGAAAATTAACCTTCTACATACATGGCATGTAAGGCGGGTTATTAAGAATCTCACTGCGGCAGCCCCCAACAGATCCATCCACAAAGTTTGATGGTTCATTCATGTCCTGGAACAAGCAAGCAGAGAAAAGGTCATGTCAGGGGCAACATGTCCTTCACTACACAAAACACTAAAATCAAGGAAATGACCACGTGTGTTGAAACCCTTGGCTGGTGACTCCACATCTTCTGCTTAATCCTTGGTTGGATTGAAAGACTCTCCGGACCCAGGTCAGGGAGTGGAGCGAGAAACTCCTTCCAGGTTCCCTGGCATCTTTTCAAATTAATGAGGTTTAAGAAAAAAGATGAAATGGACCTGGACTCAAGGAAATATCTTTTGGTTTTCTATCCACGGATTGTTTACTTTGTATCTGTAGCCTGTGGTCTCTAAGATCTTCCTCTACCCTACCTTAGGACTAAAGCCTGAACTGGTTCTAACATTGAACACAAGGAGAAAGTCTCACTCTGCTGTAGATACACTCTGAACAATTGTAATAACTCAGAAACAAACCTGGAAATAAAATCATACATCAGTGAATGAATAATCAAGTATAAGGAACGGAGGCCCTTAGAGGATGCTCATTAGAAAAATATCAATAGAAAAACTAAAATTTAATTTTTGTTCTATTTTAAACAATACTAAAAGCTAAGGAAACATTTGGGAATTAGTAATTATTTTGGCTTACCCAGCGAAAATTCTTTTCATATTTGCACAGACATATCACAGTTTCAGAATTTTGTCTTCTTCAAAGTTCCCCCTTCACTGTCCGAATTTCCGTTTTGGGTTAATTTATGCCCTACCACATACCCACTCTGTTCCTGTCTATCCTGAAAGTGCAAGTGACCAGTGAGGACACAAGGAAGCCACAGGAATTAGAGCTTCGGGTCTATACAAACTGTGAACCTTTTCCATCTTGTCCCAGGGCTGAGCAGCTCTTTACAGCTAGCCTAGAACTTTCTTAGTATGCCAGGGAACTGGAGGATGGGGAAAGAAACCATAACATTGGTGCACTTCCTCCCACTCCTAGAAAAATACAAATGGAGGAGCCCTTGGACATGTCCCAGAGACATCTCAAGAATCTCTGCTCTGAAGGTCAGCTACCTGTGTGACACAAAAATGTACAGACTAAATTGTTGATTTTATTTTCTGTTTATTTGTTTTATTTTTGAGACAAGGTCTCCCTGTAGCTTCAGCTGGCCTGGAACTTGCTATGTAGACCAGGCTGGCCTTGATCTCACAGAGATCTCTGCCCTGATGAACAGGCTTTTTAAGATACTCTCTCAGGGACTAGTAATGCCTCTTGGCTCCTAAATTCATGCCTTGTTCACTTCCAGGTCTGTTCTATCCTGTGGGGATGTGCTTGCAGGATTCTGGGTGGGAACATTGGAAAGAGGTTGGAGGATTGGGAAAAAGAGATGCCAGAGTGTTCTTCCATGTTCTGAAATGCTCATTAGTTGGTACACTTCCTCAGTGGGCTTCAACTTCCACAAGACAGGATGTCTCTAGGTAAAGCCACAATAATCTCTCCTATTCCTGGTCTCAGAACCTACATTTTCTCCCTTTTGCCCATCTAGTCCTACCTAGCTCCCTGCTTTAGTCTGTGGGCTGCCTCCCTAGGATTTGACTGCTTGCATGTTCAAAGAACTCAAGGCGTACTTACAATCCACAGGCCATCGAATTTCAAGCTCTTCTCTGGCTCCCAAGGGTTTGTATAGAGCTCTTCTATCTCCTTCTTCCACCATGCAGCTGTGCTGGTACGCAGGAAATCAGGAAAAGCAACATAGGCCTTGTACATCTGGAAGAGTAACACAGGCTCCCATCATAAGGTTTTCCCCTACCCAGGAATGGGAGTCCTAGGGCCAGAAGGGGAGGCGACAAAGTATTCAGCACTGTCCAGCTCCCACCTCAGTCTCTGACCTAACCTCAGAGATTAGAATAGTCACAGAGGCAGTTGGGAGTGGGGGGTTAATTTTCTTAGGAAGAGGTTAGGTAGATTGAAAGTCCTTTTTAAACACAAGACTTGTTTTATGATTAGATATTTACCATGGAAAACAGAAAATTAATAGTACCTAACTGTGGGATTATAAAGATACATTGGAGTTTTGTAGATAGGCCAAACCAAAAAGGGCCTGCCATCCTGGGAAAACAAGATACATGTGACTAAGTGTGTAAGTGTCGGGCTTGATATGGCATTAGGCCCCAAGATCAAGGCCTTTGCTTCTTTCGGCTGGCTAGTATTGCCTTTGATCCTTGGGCATTTTAGGCTTTCATTCATTATTTTTCAAGCAACATTATATTTGAATCACAGCCTATTGAAGGTATACACATGAGGAATTTCATTGATAGTTTTCTACCTGTGTGTTTCCATTTTAGTTGTTAGAGTTTTCGTTTGGAGATTTCTTTCTGCTAAAAATGACCAGCAGACAAGCACACTCATGTTAGAGCTACTTAAGCAGAACTAGATAAGCTACTCATCCATCAGGATTGAACATACAAACATCCAGATGTTTAGGGCGATACCGACAAAATTCTGCTAGCTATACCTTAACCTGAGTCTCATGGTCAAGGGATTCATCCACATTCACATTGGGCAGCTCTGGCAAAGCCTAGAGAAATGAGAAACATCAAAACTTTTAAAAGTCATTACATACAGACCATGATATGTTTTACATACTAAGCTCTAATGAGACATGTCTCCACAAAATGCCAGGCAGTTTTTTTCACAAATTAAATTGTGAAAGCTGAATGTATGCACAGGTGACATTGGCTGGAGTTTCTAGACATATGCCGCGTTTTCATAATTTTGAATTTGAGTAATTAAGTTAATCTTAAATGTGTCTTCTGAATAATCATCATTCAAATGATTATCCAACTCTGATCTATCTTTTTTAACCTATAACAAAATTATCTTTATAAATAATAAATGTGAGGTGAGATACAGAAGCAACTGATTCATGGTCCACCTCTGTGTCCCGATCCTTCCCAGACACCTCCTAAATTCCCATCTCATCACACACCCTCTCCTCGGGCCTTGTAGTTCCATAACCTTATTCTCAATATTTTTAAGTAATATCAATGCTTCTTCAGAAGACTGTGTGGCACTAACAATTCATAGTTTTAACTAATATCATTTGTAATTAGCAATTCATTAATTAATATACGCTGACTAATTCATCAACCAGAGAACATTTAATGAGCACTTACTATCTGTGAAGCATATAGGATGAGGATTGGGGTCACAACAGAGAATTCAAAGGGACGAGAAAAATAATTTGTGACTTCTTAAAAGTCTGATTAAGCATCATTGATCAAAGGCAAACATGTTTTGAATTTATATGGTAGAAACACAGATCTCAGGCTTGCTTTCTAGGGGTTTCTTCAGGTTTATTTTAAAACCTGCCTGCCAAGTGTAGTAATGATTTTTAAAATATGGACATACCCTGTACAAATGACTTTTACTTAATCTTGCAGCCAAAACATTAATCCTATCTTGTTTATGTAAACAAGCCTACTAGGCCTTGAGGTCTTCTTGTAACCTAAACAGAGGGCTAATTCCTCATGACCACTCCTTGTCTGGACCTGGAATACTGTATATACTGTGTGTGTATATGTAACTATCAAAAATCAAAGAAAATATGAAGATTTGTCCATTGTTTTATTATTTTTATTTTATGTGTATGAGTGTATTGCCTGCAAGTGTGTAAGTGCACTTATGTCATGCAGTGCTTATGGAGTCAGAAGAGGGTATCAGATCCCCTGAAAATGGAGTTAGAGACAGTTGTAAGCTGCCAGGTGGGCACCAGGAGTCGAACCCAAGAACAGTCAGTGCTCTCAGAATCAGACTGTCTTTATTAAGGAATAACAGTAATATTAGCAAAGTAAATATCTGGACCAAGTATGAAATGTAAGAATATCAGAATATTTTTCTAGGCAATAATGCAGCCTTGAGTATTTTAGAGAATTAGAACTGCAACTTTGGTCTTAATGCCCAGTTAACTTGTTAGCAACTGAAAGGTTTCTACTCATTCAATAATGTATTAATTACCTAGCATATATTTCCAAAATTTATAGAAATCTATAGTGCAGTAGATTAACTACCGGCATCTTTCCCAAGCCTTACCTTTCCCCAGACAATGTCATTGGTGTCAGGCCATTTGATGAACACGTTCTTTTCTTGTCCTCTAGTGAATGTGAGATAGTGTGTCTCATTGCCAGAAATGGCTGGGTCCTGTGGTGAGAAGTTTAAAACCACAAATATCAGAAAAATACCTCCATGAAAATTCCTCTCCAGGCACTGGATAATCCATATTACAGAAAGAATTAGTGGTCCAAGAAGTAATACTAAATGAATAAAAACTCATGGATAATTCACCTTTACTAACTTTCCACAAGTATCTAAAGGAAGACACTTAATTCTTTTAAAAATATAACTAGGTTTTATTTATTTATTTTTGTTTAATGTATATGGGGGTTTTGCCTGTATGCATATAAGTGCGCCAGTGTATGTAATGCCCAAAGAGGCCTCAAGAGGGCATTGTATCTCTTGGAACCAAAGTTATAAATGGCTGTTAACCACCATATTAACTGCTGAGTCATCTCCCCAGCCCCAAATGTTTAGTTCTTTAGAAGGACGATCATGGGGCTGGAGAGATGACTCACTGGTTAAGAGCACTGGCTGCTCTTGCAGAGGACCCAGGTTCGGTTCCTAGCACCCACATGGAGGCTAACAACTGTGCTAACTCCAGTTCCAAAGGATCCAATGCCCTCTTCCGACCTCTGTGGGTACTGCACAACACAGGTGTACTTATATGCATGCAGGCAATACACTCATACACATAAATTAAAAATAATATTTTTTTTTTACTAAAAGAAAGGGGAGGGAGAGATGAGAAGTAAAAGAATGTATTGACACCAGCCATAAAATTACTAAGGAAAAAAGTATGGTTATATTTGGAAAACAATCTCCTGAGTTAAACCAGTTTAGTAAGACAATTATAATTGGTTTAATGCCTTCAAGTGAAGAGGCCATTCCCTGCATTTATATTAGATAATAGCAATACTCCTTAGGGAAATGAAACTTCTTTATTCTATTCTGTGGCCTAGCTTACCCATCTAAAGTGGCCAAACTGCTCATTATCATTGCCCGCCCCAACTCATCTTTATTTTATGCTGTCTCACAACTGTCATGCAAAGCATCATTGTTTAAAATTATATTTTTAATACTTATTGATTGATTGCCTTCCACCATTGGAATAAATAATTTCTTAAAAAAGAAGATTGTTGTTAATTTAGAATCATTCCTCCCACATACTAGTTCTAAGCAGTGATTTGCAAGTCAGTGTTCAACAAAGACTTGAGTCAATGAAAGGACAAAAGTCATACTCTGAAAGTTAGAAGACTCATTTGCAGCTAACTAGTAAACTAGTATTCTGGGATCTGTTTGTGGGCTTAACAGAGGGGAGTAAAGCCATCCAAGTGATGATGCCAAGAAGGTTTGACACCCTCTTCCTCCCTAGGAAGCCATGAGACCCAACACAGCTGTATCTCCGAGGCACAGCCTGAAGCAATGACAAATTTTGTTTCCCACATTCGGTGTTTCCTCCCATGTTCTTCTAACTCAACCAAGAGAAAAGCAGTCATAACTTGCAACCCAGTGACACTCAGCTATAAAAATGGTAACAAAGTTTTGCCTCTCAAAAGACATTTTTATGCGGGGCGTGGTGGCGCACACCTTTAATCCCAGCACTTGAGAGGCAGAGGCAGGCTGATCTCTGTGAGTTCAAGACCAGCTTGGTCTACACAGTGAGTTCCAGGACAGCTGGGGCTACAGGGAGACCCTGTCTCAAAAAGACCAAAAAAAAAAAAAAACAGGGAGACCCTGTCTCAAAAAGACCAAAAAAAAAAAAAAAAGTTCACAAGAAGCTTCGAAAATGTGCAAAGACGTTTCACCTAGCCTTCAACTTTTCCCAGTGGTATTATTTTGGAACCATAAACACAGAAGCCAAAAGATATTGAGTCTGTCTTAACACCTACCAGAACAAGAATAAATCTCATGCCATTTGTCTTCATTTCGTCAATTACATGACTGAGGTTTTGAAAGCTGGGGCTGAGGGTGAAGTCCAGCTTCCGGTCCATGTAATCAATGTCTACATGCTGGACATCCTACAAGAAGGATCAGGCAAGATGCTCAGGGTCCTGCAGCAGGTGCCCTGCAGGTACACTAACTGCTCCGCAGGCCCCACCCCTGCTTTCTGACCCAGCCCAGGCCCCTCCTAAACTCCATCTCATTATACTCCCCTATACAGGCTTTTCTGTGCCACAGGCTGAAATTGCTTTCTAAGTCCCCCTCACAGCTCACTTTCCCACATTCTTCTCCCACTTCTTTAACAACTGCTCTCTCTCTCCTTTCCATCCCTCAATTCCTATCATTCCCCACTCTTCACATCTCAAACTTGGTGACTCTATCGAAGCACTAATTGCAATGTTCAAGTGATTAAAGTAAAACTCTTCTAACAAGAAAAAAAAAGATTAGGGATCTGAGTGGGGTTTTCATTTCTATAACAAATCTTGTCAAATTTATTTACATTAGCACTATACTGTTTTATTTGGTTATTTTTAATTTATGTATGTGTGTTTATCTCTGTGCATTTTGCCTTGTGTGTCAGAAGAGGGCATTGGATCCTCTGGAACTGGAATTACAAGTGGTTGTGAGCTGCCCAGTGACATGGGTGCTGGGAAATGAATCCCAGTCCCCTGCAGGAGCAGCCAGTGTGCTCTTAGCCACTGCATCATCTCTCCAGTCCCTCCACTGTATCACAGCTTTCTCTACTCGAACCCAGCTGAGGTTCCTGCATAGGAAACTTTCTCAACCCCTAATTGTTGAACAATAGTAAAGTGGTTAATATTCAGATGGAAACGGAATAAATAACATTTCTTTAAAAAAAAATCCCCCAAGTGATGACCACATGCCTTGGCTTAGGACTTTAGAAAAAACTGGTTCAGAGAAACAGAGACTTGTGTGAAAGTCAAAACTAAGACACGAATGTAGCAACATATGGCTAGCACTGATTGCTTTGGTAAGTTAAATCTACAAATTTTTAATCTTGTAATTTTCTTACATGTTCTCATTTCTGTTTAACATGTATACAATAAAATATACATATATAAAGAAAAAATCTTGCATGTATGCCAAATTATCTTTGATAAGATTGTAGTACTTTATTCTCATCTTACAATCCTTAACTGTCCTCCAAAATCTTTTTTTCAATATTTTATTTATTATTTTTATTTTATGTATGAGTGTTTTGTCTACATGTATATAAGTGCACCTCTTGTGTGCAATGCCTACAGAGGCCAGAAGAGTGTGTTGGGTCCCCTGGAACTGGAGTTATGGACGGTTGCAGCCGTCCCGGGTCCTCCAAGAGCAGTCAGTGCTCTTAACCACTAGGCCACCTCTCTAGCCCATCTTCTAAAATCTTAACAAATTAATTAAAATCCAAGAAAGAAAAGGAGAGGCAGAAATGTGATAATCTTATAGAGAGAGAGCATTCCTTATTTATGTGCTTGTTAACAGCAACTAATTAGATTTCTCAGGACTTTCCTGGAGAGCTTGATTGTCACTATGATATGTACATGACCGTGCGTGTTTCAGAGAAAGTGAAGTCTTGACTTTAGCTTCTTTTTATACTGACATTTTATACCCATCTCTCCACAATCCTCATTTCTAAGTTCCCAGAGTCATGGCTTGAACCAAGTTATGACCACCTCGGGGTGTTTTAAATCAGAGAATGGGAGGCAGTGAGTGTCAATATTTTCCAACTTTTCCACTGCCTGTTGAAGGGTAATCATGCAACTTCTGGTTTTGAACCCTGCCAATCAAGGTTTAGTATGCCAAAAGGTAGCATGCAATAAGTTTCCAAGCAATCCATTCTTTAAAAAGCCTTTTACACAACTATGTCCACAACTATGTCCACAACTGCTGTTTTTCGTACTGCAAAAGACTGTCTCCACTGCTTTTTATACTGAAGTAGCCACAGCAGTGATCTGTATGAAGCTGTTTTAATGTACAATTAAGCTAAAATCCAAAGTCTGAGGGAGAGTTCCGTACATAGGGAATCCCAGCTGCCATCATTGCATCATACAAACTGGCTATTTCAGCATCATTTCGATATCCATAGCGACTCAGCTGGAAACCCAGGGACCAGTATGGAGTCATTGCTGGCCGACCAATCAACTAGAATAGAAAAATGCTAATTACATTATTTCATCATTACATATTGTATACATTCTCTTAATTAACATGCTACACCCCACAAGTATTTTAAAAAATATGTCAGTTTAAAAAATGATTTAAGTGAAATAAATTAATGCAACTAGACTTCTTTAGAAAGAAAAACAATTCTACTCAGTGCCAAGAGATCTCACTCCAGATAAGTAAGAAAATCAAATGCAGGACCACTGTGGAGATGAATGACAGAATCATTGTAGTGAAGTTTCCTCCTCTTCCTTAGCCCTGAGAACCCAGTGATTACTCATTAGAGATTCTCCAATAGGTTACTGAGCAAGTAATCAAGAGACACATGGAATACTCTATGTCTTTACACATCATAATATTAAAATCTGACTGTCAGGAAAAATAACAGTACTATAGTGGGGACACTCATGAGCAAAAAGAAAAAAAGAATTGTGCTCAGTGTTAAGAACATGCTATCAATATGCCATAAATACATGGTGATTTATCAGCAGATAGAACGGTTTCCAACCTCAGTGTACTGCTGGGTTACAAGTTCAGGTGTTGGCCCAAGAACCATATAAAAGTCCAAAATCCCTCCTATGGTGCGGTATGTCAGGGCTGGGGTGGGCTGGAGCGTCACATCTGTAAAAATTAGAAAAGCCGATTGGTAAGGAACACAGTAAAGAAAATGTGATTTATACACCAATAGAACTCAAGGTTTTTTTATTACATTTATTCGTGTGTGTGTTTGCTATAGTGCATGTATGGGGGGGTCAGAAGACCACTTACTGGAGTCAAGTCTTTCCTTCCACTTCTGAGTCCCAGGATTCAAACTGAAGAGGTCAGATTTAGTAGTGAGTACCTTTACCCACTGAGCCATCTTACTGATCCATATCCATGCTTTAAAAAGAAGGAAACCAGGGTTAAGAGATGGCTCAGCTGTTAAGAGCACCGACTGCTCTTACAGAGGACTTGGGTTCAATTCCCAGCACCCACATGGTAGCTACGAACTGTCCTTAACTCCAGTTCCAGGGGAATCCAAAGCCCTCTACTGACCTCTGCAGCATTGCACAACACGGGTGCACTCACACACTCACATACATGCAGGCAATACACTCATACACATTAAAAAAAATAAAAATAATAAATATTTAAAAAATAAAATAAATCTTGAATTAATGGGTAAATGAATAAAAGTCAATTTGTCCAGTTCTCCTTGCCCCTGAATTTTCTTGCATCTTGTGATATTCTAGATTCTAACAGGGCAATCACAGCTGTCTCTGGTGGCACATGGGTGGGCATCCTTCTGTCTTACCCATGGCATTGCTGTTCAACAGGAGTACTCCATGGGCACTACCATCTTTTTCCAATGCCAAATAATAGGGATGGACACCATAGGAATTTTTCTTATTCTGGCAATAAAAAAGGATGAGGTGATTATAGAGAATCTAATAAATTGCATCCACATCGCCATCCAAACAGCGAACTCACATTCAGCATAAAAGATTCAACTACCTGTCATGGCCTTCAATGAACCTTCCTTGACCTTGTCGTCTACTCCAAGCAAATATCGGTAACCTCCTCATTCTGTGTTCCTTTTATCATTACATAATTCTATCATAGCATCAATTACATTATTCTATCATTATTCAATACCTATCTCTCTCAGCTTACAAGCTTTTGCAAAGACAGCATCTTATTAATTTGGCAGCTAAGCACTTAATCTAATAGACAACACATATTAAATTGTACTTTGTAAAATAAATAAAATCTGTGGTCCATGGAAGTGGAGGAAAGAAAAGAGTATGACATGATATGTGCCCTCTTGATTTGAAAGCCAGATTTGTCAGTCTGAAGAGAAGCTAATAAATATAACATCACTATAGACACAAGAGTTAAAATAAGTTTTAACAGGAGAACATTATTGCTAGTTCTACGCATGTTCTTACCACCGGCGGCTCATCTCGAGCAAACATTCCCCACATGTTCCAACTCATGTTTCTTCTGAAAGCTGTGTGCTCAGTTTCCCCAAAGCCATAGAGGTACTGAGAAGGGAGGCGAGTTGCAATGGAAATGAACATGTCACTGAAGGTGAAGCCAGGGACTTGAGAATCCCAACTGCAACAGAAAAGCAGACCTGCGTGTTGGGCTGGCAGTCACAGGCCAGAGCAAACACAGAATGTGTCTGGGCACCTTCCAAAGTATTGGACACCTAGATCCAGGTTCGAAACGACCCAGGTAGTAACAGTGGCCAGAACTCAGTTCCAAGGTTCCCCATTTGCATTTTCATTCTGTAACTGTAAGACTGAGAGTTCTTTTTCTGGATCATGGTCTCATTAAAAAGACAGACCACGTCTCATTCATCCCTTTATTCCAAGTTCTCAGAGCTTGCTATATGAGTTTGGATGGACATACGAAGGAGGTCTTTTTCCTCTTAAAAATCTTTCCAACAGAAAAACATGAAACTCTTAGAACAACTTTTTAGATGAGTCAATTTACTGAATAAGAAACGGAGAAAGCTAGATGCATAGGCAAATCAGCAAAGATCACATACAGGAAGAAATGCCTATGTCAGGGGACAGTCACTAATGGGGCAGGGAACTTCGTCATAGGCAAGACCCAGACCTTTAACAGCAAGGTAAGAGATAAGAAATGACTGACAATTCTTTCAATGAAAAGGCTTTGGCTGTAGTGAGATTAGGAACAAAGGCTCTAAGAAGCCATTTCTCACTCCTTAAGAAGCTCTGTCCCATTCTACAGCCTCATCCATTATTATTTCTTAATGATACTTAATTTAGAACAGACTCATGACTTAGGTTTCTGGTGTGCTCACTAAAAAGAGTTTTCTGTTACTTAACAAAAACAATAAACGACATATTTTCTTTCCCTGAAATAAAATGATACATAGTTTTTTTAAGGGTTCATCATTAACTTCTCTGAGCTAATGACGGATAGAAAAATAAATTCCCTAATGAAGCAGAGGAAATTGGTGTCCACTTTGATAAACATGTCCATACTTAGATGTTGGCTCAGAGCTTAGCAGTTCACTTGCGTATCTTAGAATCATTATACTTAGCTCTGTAACCACTTTGATTGGAACCAAGTAAATAGTGCTTACATCACAGTGCTGGAGTTTTTCCGTCGAATTTGGATTCCAAAAGGGTTGGTCTTAACCTCAACATCATACAGGCAGTTTTCAGAGGAGCCGAGCGGTGAAGGTGGGGTATTCAGAGCTATTGGAACCTCATATCTTTGATTAGTGGGGTCGTAGATCTGACAAGGAGAGAAACTCTTTTTTATGGAGTCTTGGCCCTAGATTCCCTCACACCAGCCCATAGAATTCAGATCGCATGGGTTTTTCATAGTTTGCACCCATATCAGGAGCTTTGTATATCTCCAAGCAAGTAAACTAGAGGCCTAGCTATTTACTGTGTAGGACACAGATCCTGGACTTCAAAAATGCCTCAGTAGCCAGGTGTGGTGGCACACACCTTTAATCCAAGCACTTGGGAGGCAGAGGCAAGCAGATCTCTGAGAGATCGAGGCCAGCCTGGTCTACATAGTGAGTTCTAGGTCAGCTGGGGCTTTTGGAAACCCTGTCAAAAAAAGAAAAAAAATTCCTCAGTGATATTCACTCACCCAGGAAGGGCTGTCTGCTGGAGAACTTGTGATCTTGAGCATAAAGCCTCATGAACAGAATGTGCATTTATGATGTGTGCTATATGAAAATACATGTGTGCAACAGTAAAATCATATGTGCATATGTAAGGAGTCAGAGAACACAGTTTCCACAGGGACTGAGATCTGCCTATCTCCTCCCCAAAATTCTAGGGTTGAAGGCACACATGGCCATGGCCAGCTTTTACATGGGTGCTAGGGATTTGAACACTGGTCCTCATGTTCGTGAAGCATGCTCTCTTACCCACAGAGCCATCTCCTCAGCACCACCGAATATTTTTTCCTAAAGCTCTGCTTTAGAAAACATTTTTCTGTGAAATCACAAACAACAGCATTGCATAGGAGCTTAAGAACACAGACTATCAGCCTCTACCCCAGATCTTCCAAAGCAGACTCTCCATTTCCATAGGATGTCCAGGGTAATTCACAATGTATACAAAGTGTGAAAAACTGCCCATCACCCATACATGACTAAGGAGCATCATGGGGTTACCTTGACCTGCAGCATGCTTTCTGTATGGTAGGTCACACTCAGCCTAAGAGAGCTGATCTTCCCAGAGAGAGGATCAGAGGCACGAGGAGCTTGTGCTGATCTTGCAGATGCTGAGTCTTCCAGGAGGGTTAGGTCCATGGTGATGCCTGTGGGCTGGTACTGAATGTTGTTGGCAGCATACTGAGGAATGGTGTCATAGAAACAGGAGGGCACGCCGGGAGTAGTTGTGTACTGGAGCGACAGAAGAAACTATTGGTCAGCTCCTATACCACATTTAGAGACTCTACTGGCTTCACAAGCTATTTAACATAGACTTCAGCTCAGAGAGCTTTGCTGTGGGTTAAATCATTCCCCACAGAGAAGATAAACCCTAAGCCCTTGTATTGTTAATGTGGCTTGTTGGAAATAAGGTCTTTGCAGGTGATCAAGTTAAGTTGAGTTCATTAGGAGGGACTGAAATCTAATTTGACTAATGTGTTTAGTAAGAGGGGGATTTTTATACAGTCAAGCACACACACAGGAGAATACCATATAGGCATGAAGGCAGAGATCAGGATAACGTGTGCTATACCAGTCACAGGAAATGAATCCAAGTTCCAAATAAATTCATTTCACACACACACACACACACACAGGTCTTCCGACACACACACACACACACACACACACACACACACACACACACACAGGTCTTCCTTGAGGAGTGATGAGTGAAAGCCACCTAATCCGAGACCGGAACTTTCAGGTGGGGTCCTGCAAGGTCTTTCCTGTCACATTTCTGTCACTGTCTATCGTTCAAATACAGCAGACTAGAGTTAACATGTACTTTCTGTTTGGGTTCTCCAACAAACAAAATATGTTCACTTACAATACTTAATGTACAATGTCTACTGTCATGGTAAAATGTTTCCATTAGCATATATTACGCTCCCTTGCGTTGCCCTCTTATCTCATCCCTCCCCCTACTGTCCTCTTCATCTTCTCTAACAGTCCAAAAAATAGGGCTTTGAATGATGTAAAGAATGGCAATGGATTCTTTTTAATACACAGGATATCTGAGGGAAGTATTGATCATGTATCAGGTTGAGTTGGCAAATGCCTATTGGCATACCCTAATGATGCCCTTCCATCCATCTACCTTTGCAAAGTTCTTTCCAGGTGTCTAATTACTTGGGGAAAATGTTCACAACTTTCTGATCGATGACCACTCATTACCTCCCAGAGGCACCCTCGTTGCCTGCAGCTCTCCTCGGAGGCTGTAGGATCCTCGGGATAGCAATTAAACTTCTCTAGGTCACTGACGCCAAGTTTCCACTGGATGGAGAATTCTTGTCCCAGTTTCAGTCCTGGGAGGTTAGTGATAGTCACCACCTAGGGAAAGATAAAGTAGACTCCAGTGACAAATAAGGCGAATCAGAGCTATGTAGAAAATGTTCTTGCCTGATGGTCTGAAATTCAGGGCAGCACTAAGTTCTCCCTCCAGTGCCACTTTGGAACACTTGGAACTTGCTTTATTCTTGATCTGTCTCACTGCCTGGGCTCATTGTGGAGAGAAGGAATGTGAAGCGATTTGACCATATTAAGAGTCTGGATCACAGCATGGCTTTCAGTTTTAGGCTTATCATTCTTTTGGTATGATGCTTGTTAAAGTAGGTAATGATGGCTATAATGAATAGCTTGATGTTATCAAACATTCATATAAACCAAGCACTGTGACAATCACATCTAGTAATATGTCCACTAATCCTATAAAGAGACCCCATAATACAAATACTATGGTTGACTCCATGGTAAAGATTTAATACAATGTCTAAGGTCTCACAACGATGTGACAATAAATGTAGGATGAGCACCTTGTTCTTAATCCTAGAAACAAACTCCCGTTCTGTGCTTTCAAATGGAAGATGTCTAACCTAAGAAACAATGGACTTCCCAGTTCTTGAACTAGTGAATGAAGAACTTTAATTCTAATCTGAACTTATCATATAAGGGAGTCACTCATTGAGAACAAAACCAGATTATAACTTGTGTTTTCTCCCACTCACATTTTATGTAGTGGTATGAAAATAGCTTATAGCAATAGCAGTAAGAAAAACTACCAGCTGTGCCAAGGACAATTAACTTGATTGAAGGACAAACAGGTAAACACTATCTAGAACCAGGACAATCTAGTAAACATCATCTCTGCTGCCACATTTGAGATCAGTCTATTTAGTGTTAAATGTTCAGAAAAGAGCTTCCCTTCTCTTAGGGTACCAACTCTAGCTAACGTCTTTAGAGCCCTAATGCCCATAAGGGGGAAAACATCCATACTTTCAAGCATACATTTCTCCTGCATCTTCCTTGTAAGGCGATGACTGTCCCAACAAGGAAAGTGCCTCTCTGACTATCCAAAGGCACAGAGACAAGGCCAGAATATCTGGCCACAAAGCCCAATTGTCAGAATATCAGGCAAGAGCTGTCAGCAAGGGTTTTGAAGAAGGAACAATCTCTCACCTTCGTTGAGGCATTGTAGACGAAATTTGAAAGGGATGCAGGATTATTATTCACTAAGACAGTAAAATCAGTCGGCTCCTTGTCCATCCCCAAGATTCTGATGTCTGTAAACGTGAGGTTATTGGGGTCCTCATAACCATTATTTACAATCTTTGCCTGGAAAGAATTCTGGGGGAGGGAGGAGAGAGAAAGTCATTGTTAGAGACCGGGTATACTCATTCAATGTCTCTTTCTAAAATCCAGGATGATAAAAATTCAAAAATTTTAGAAAAATAAAATAGGAGAAAGTACTAAGGGTCTACAGCCAAGCGAAGAGCTCTAAACATGACATCAATAAACATTATCCAAAAAGGAAAATAAGGATGAACTAGACACACTAAAGTCTTAAATATTTGCCAGGCATGGTGGCACACACCTGTAATCCCAGAACTCAGGAGGCAGAGGCAGGCAGATCTTTGTGAGACTGAGACCAGCCTGCTCTACATAATGAGTTCCATACCAACTGGATCTACAGAGAGACCTTATCTCAAAAAAAAGAAAGAAAGAAAAGAAAATGTTTGCTTTCTGAAATACCCTAAGAGAAAGAAAAGAGAAGCCTACACATAGAAGCAAGTATTTTCAAATAATAGATTCAACAAAGGACATCACAAATACTTAGGAATCCTTAAAGCTAAGCTAACCAAAGCTGAGCAATCAAATCAGAATATAAACAAAGAAATTATATTTCACCTCAGAAATTACAGAAAAGGTAAATAGACATATGCAAAGATTTCAGTATTATTGGAGTTTGAATAAATAGTAATACAAATTAAAGCCACAATAAGATATCATCAAATACTAATCAGAATGTCTAAAATGAAAAACAGCGACAACTCAAATGCTTGTGCTATAGAATAATAGAGAGGTGCATGTGGCATAAACATTGGCCTTGACAGCATTCCTCATAGATTGCTGACAGAAATATAAAATAGATTATAGCCACCCTGGGAAACAGTTCAGAAGTTTCTTATACAACTAAGCACATACTAACTTAACACTAAGACATTTGTCTCAGAGAACTGAAAACCTAATGTTTACCAAAATCTGTCCATGAATTTCCATAGAACTTTTATTTAAAGTAGCCCATGACTGGAATGACACAGGTTCTCATTAGTAAATAAATGATTGAACAAAGGATGGTATCCCCATGCCTTAAAATGTGACATGTCATGAATTTCCATAGAACTTTTATTTAAAGTAACCCATGACTGGAATGACACAGGTTCTCATTAGTAAATAAATAATTGAACAAAGGATGGTATCTCCACACCTTAAAATGTGACATATCAGTAAAAAAGAAAAGAAAAACACAATTTTGAAGAGTTTTGAGAAAATTATGCTAAAGCCCATGACTGGAATGACACAGGTTCTCATTAGTAAATAAATGATTGAACAAAGGATGGTATCCCCATGCCTTAAAATGTGACATGTCAGTAAAAAAGAAAAGAAAAACACAATTTTGAAGAGTTTTGAGAAAATTATGCTAAGCGAAAAAGCCAGCTGCCAAGGTTGCATACATCATATGACTCCAGTTACAGAATTCTTGGAAGGACAGGAATGGAGAGCAGATGACTGATAGTGGCTTAAGTAAGGGTGAGGGGTGGCTGGAGAGATGGCTCAGTGCTTAAGAGCACTGGCTGCTCGTGCAGAGGACCCAGGTTTGATTCCCAGCACCCACATGGTGGCTCACAATCACCTGTAACTTCAGATTACATTACACAAGGGTGCAATTACACTCATACACATGAAATAAAAATGACAAAATTTTGAAAAAGAAAGGGTGGGGACTTGAAGCAAGTGGATGTTGTCATAGAAGAGCAGTAGAGGGAGCTGTATCTTGAGAGGAGCATTGCCAATATTAGGTTTGATTCCCAGCACCCACATGGTGGCTCACAACCATCTGTAACTTCAGATTACATTACACAAGGGTGCAATTACACTCATACACATAAAATAAAAATGATAAAATTTTGAAAAGGAAAGGGTGGGGACTTCATAGAAGAGCAGTAGAGGGAGCTGTATCTTGAGACGAGCATTGCCAATATCATGACTGTGACGTTGTAATGATGGCGCTATGATATAGGTGTTATATAGGATGAACCATACATAAGGACTCTATTATTCATTATTGCTGCTTGAACACCTTTATCTCAAAATTGAAAGTTAAATCTTAACTAAAATTAATCTCCACATACAGTGATCAAGCTGCTATGAAGATCAAGTAAGAACTTTCTGCTAGCCTTTCAGCCTTTCCTTCCCCTTCAGTCCCTTGGGGAATAGAGATGAGGTGTGTGATGCCCTAAAATTTCTCAACTTTCAAAGCTACTACCTGATATCAAACACAAATTTAAAGGCCCGAGAAAGAAAGGGTAATCTTATAGAAGACTTCATGGCCCATCATTACTCTCACACCCTACACACATTTGCATTTGTCAGTAAAGACCCACCTTAAAAATCAGGACTCGGGGGCTGGAGAGATGGCTCAGTGGTTAAGAGCATTGGCTGCTCTTGCACAGGGCTTGGGTTTGGTTCCCTTCACCCACATGGTGGCTAACAACTATCATAATTCTGGTTCCAGAGGATCTGACACCCTCTTCTGGCCTCTGTAGGCATTGCACACATGGCTGCAGTTACAGACATTCAGACAAAACATTCATACACATAAAAAAATCTTTTTATTGAGCTTTTTAAATTTCATACATTTCCCACTCACATCCATCCCCCATCCACCATCCATGCCTCCTCCTAACCCCACTCCAAACCCTATGCACTCTGCCATACATGCTGAGTCCTATTCATTCAGTGTTTGTCCCCAAATGTCCTTCTGTGTAAATGTGTCCACTGGAATCTAGTCCATCCAGTGGTGGTATGTAAGTCACACTCTCCCTCACCCAGCAGCAATCAGTCTCAAATAGTTCTCGATCTAATGCTGGCCCTAAATAAAATAATCTTTTTAAAATAGTCAGGACTCATCATACAAAACTCAAAGGCAATGGCTTTTCCAAGAAGTACAAACACACACACACACACACACACACACACACACACACAATACTAATTTGGGGACTGCGTTTGCGCCTTCCCCTGTTTAAAAAGAAAATAAAAAGTCATATATCTGACAGAGATTAAACGTGTTTGTACTAACTTGAATCTCTTCTAGAACCGTCATAGTCAAACACTGCCTCTTTTTCACAGGACAAAGCACACACAGAAACACCAAAAAACCCAAAAAGTAATCACAATAAGAAACGTAAAATGAGTGTTCCTTCAAAACAGTACTTACAGATGTAACAGAAAACTCGTACAGAATGTATTTCTTTCCAGTTACTGAGCCTGAAAGAAGAAAGTGATGTGCATCTGTTACCAAAGATGCCAGTGGATCTTGGAGACTCACTCCTCTGCGTTGTGGATTCTTTTGCCTTAGTTGCGTTCAAGCCCATTTTTTGTCCATCTACAGAAATTTCACAGACTACTTTCTCTGAACTCTTGCTGTGTTGTCATTCCACTTATTTACACTTAAAACATTTTGGTTTGCATTCGTTATCTATCCTGCCAGACCATGCTTGTCAAGGTCAATGTTTATACCACATTCACCTCCATATGCTTTGCACATAGGATAATAATGAGCAGCAAAAATCTTAACACATTCTAATTCTTTTCAATCTAAAAGTTAATGTGTGGTATTCGTATCAAAATATTTTTGTTTGTTTGTTTTGGAGGTATTTTTTTAGATAGGGTCTCCAGCTCACAGAGATCCACCTGCTTCTGCCTCCTGAGTGCTGGAACTGAAGGCCTGCACCACCATGCCCAGCTCATATAAAAGTCTTACTGTAAAAATCACACAACCTGCACTAGATATGTCTTTCTCAACAGTATGTGAAAAAGTGCTTTACAAAGCTCTTAACAAAAATATATTGCTTGATATTAATGATGACGCCAGAACAAAGCAAGGAAATGGGTGTGATACTGTTTGTTCTTTTGATAGTGTCAATAACATACAGGGTACACATGCAAAGTTTATTTTAATGCATCATGCTTGGCTAATGGAACTTTCAGAGTGAGTTGTAATTTGCCAGTTCTAAGCTATTAAAATAGGCAGCAACAGAAGCAGGGTTGGTGCCTTATTGGGAAGCTCTGGTGATGGCTTGTCACTGAGAACCACGCTATGACCCCATGGGGAAGTCTACCTTTAGACACACCGTCGTCCCAGTACAGTTCTCCCTTCGCTTCTCTCTTGTGGTCCAAGGCAACAATGAGTCTCAGGGGACGTTCCCGGCTGAGGGGAGCAATTCCCAGTTTCAAAGAATGAAGAAGAGATAGAATCATATGAGATGACCCCCTTGATAGCCAGGGATGGGTTCTCCGGAGTCCAGCCCAGAAACTGAGTAGATATTAACATTTCATGGAAACATGGGTGTGGGAAGGGAGCAGAGTGTGGTAGAGTGGTGAGGTGAGATAGTTCCTGAAAACTGAGTTTGTGACCATTCCAACACAGTGCTGATTGGACACGTCTCCTGTAATGGACACTCTTCCGAGTATACCACAGGTATTATAATTTATATTAATTTATTTAACCCTCACAATAAAAAGTCAGACCGTCATCCTCTCCAGGTCACCAATAACACGTATGAGCACAGACAAGCTGTCCAAGGTTAACACGCTGCAGTAGAGCCAGAGTTTAAATTCAAATGCTCCAGAATCTGAGCCTTGAAACTTCAAGTGATGCTGACCTTTACCTCCTACTTAATTTCTCTTTTGCATTTGGGAGCACACACCTGAGATTAATTTCTGGCCATAGGGAAATCCTCCTGAAGATTATTTTGACTATTCCTATATAATATGATCTAATCCAAATGTGAAGGACTATGCAAATGTAAAGGAATGTGAGGTGGTATTTACCCCTGTCAAATGAGAACTCTGAAGACAATTTTTGGACCCACTTTGGCCCATCCACTCTTGGTCCTGGTTCACTTCCCTCATGAATCCCTATCAAGCACCATAGCAGTCAGCCATACCTTAGAAGACCCTGGAGCTTACCTGGCCTCTGTGGTTATGTTTGGCTGCTGGATGGGAAATATGTAACCCCCTCGAAGGTGAAGGCCAATCTTTTCTCTTGGGAGTTGCATATCCACAAATTGTTTCCTCCATTGGATGACTAGTTCCTAATCAACAAAAGGAAAGTAGAGAAGGTGATGGATGTGGGCTAGGAAGGACCCACAGACCATCTAGACCAGTTGGTTCACTTTAAAGATGATGTGATAAGGTTGGAGATTTTTCTAAAGCATATGAATAGTGAAAAACAGAGCTGACACTCGAACCTACCCTCTTGTTTACTTCTCATCATACTGTCTGTTATCGTCTGAATCTTAAATGTCCCCCAAAGTCCCATGGGTGAAAAGTTTAGTCCCTCGCTCAGTGTTACAGCTATCTGGTAGGAACTAAGAAGTAGAGTCTAGTGAGAGGTTTTAAGTGTGCCGTCAAAGGGAATTATCAATCTCTGGTCTCTTCCTCATTCTCTCTGCCACTTCATAGCCATGAAGCGAGTGGTTTTGCTCCACTCCATGCTTCCACACATGTAGGCTGCCCAGGCCCAAAGCAATAGGAACAAGCATGGGAACTTGGGAAATTGAAAGCCAAGTAGAGAGTCCTTTTTTCTTGATCTTATTGTTTCAGGTATTGTTAGAGTAATAGGAAGATGACTGACATACTGTGATTTTACAACTGAGCTTGAAGTCTCTGTGTTATCATAGATAAAGATAAACGACTTGTCCTAATTATCAATGTAGTGACCAGATTGAGATTGTGAAGTTCTACAAACTACTGTAGCTATTCAAGTTGGAAATGGACTCTTCTGCAGCATGAATGATAAGCTCCTCCAAAGTTCATATATTGGAATCTAATGCTCTGTATGGCAGTACCGGGAGATGAGCCCTTTGGACAGGTAATTATGTCATGACAACTCAGTGAGTAGCTACCACTGATGAAGTTGAGTCAACCCTCATGCAATATCAAATCTTCCATGGCCTTGATCTGGGACTTTCTAGCCTCCAAGAGCCATGGGCATTAAGCTTCTGTTGTTTATAAGTTATCTAGTGCAAGGTGTTTTGTTATATCATCCTAAACTAACTAATATACCTCTCAAAATATCCACAATCAACTAATTGTAACACTTGACATTCTTATCCTACTGCAAGCTCCTCAGAGTGCTGATTTATAACTGTCCTCTGCTAGAAGCAGGTATCTGAAACAACTGAGGCCATTTCACTTACTGTCTCGTAGTCATACCAAATGGCATCTGGGATGTAGGCTTTCACTTGGTCCATGCCCTAAGGAAATAACATCAACAAGCAACATTGTTAGCACACCCAGCCCTTTGTAGTTTATGGAATCAACCTCTCTTCTCTCTCTCTCTCTCTCTCTCTCTCTCTCTCTCTCTCTCTCTCGCCCCCCTCCTGAATATGGTCCTCTGAATAATCCTAAAAGCCAGGTGACATCATCTCATTATACCAGTGAAAACACAGAAGCTCAGAGAGGCTGAATAGCTTATTCAAAAGCCAAGCTGTACCTAGACACTAAGTTTATTTGGTTTCCATGTTTTCCAGGCGAAGCCGAGAATTTCATTCTCAAAGTGTTGCGGTCTACAATTTGGTAACAGACTAACCCCACCAGGTTCACAGGAAAGCAAATCTGCTTATTGGTTAGCAAGACCCATCATCAGATGATACAGACAGAATACTACACGCTCAAAGGGTCATTGGCATGACTATATTAGCAATATTTTTTTTAAACAAGATGCTCCTTGTCCGACACCTCACCACTCACCCTTCACCATAGTCCTTCCTATCTATACTTCAACCTCCGTCTTTGATCCTTTTTAAACCTATCCTGACTTCCCAATCCCTATGTACAAGCAGAAATGTAAATTGGCAGTACACAAGCACACCTACATACACCAAATCATTCAAAGTCCAAGTCAGGGCCAGGGCCACATGCCTAGGGACATAGATTTTTAATTGTTATACTTAATGCATCATTGGCACCAAGAGGTCTTATTTTCCTAATTTCCAAATGTTCACAATTATTCTTATTTATATACACATTTAGATTAAAGTTACACATGGATGCTTAGGATCTAGCTTATTTAGCTGTAAAGCTATGAAAAAAAAACCTGAAATACCCCATTCCGTTATTTAGATTACAAGCATACTTCATATAGCACAGGTGTGATTAGGAGTCCAGGTCCCCATAAGAACTGCTCATGTATGTCCCACGTGGCTGGGTCCTGAAAGAACCTAGAAAGAGCACATTCAGTCAGGTGAGTGCAATTTTCAATGTGAGTGCAATTTCCAATATGATGCGTCTTGCTACCGTAGGAGGTAGAGGGAACTTGTAATGTGAAGGGGCGTCTGAGGACCAGGAAACTCACTCATGTACCAGAGGTCTTGCTACCGTCTCTCCCAGGGTGTGAGCACGGTAGAAAAGGGTGTAGAGATAAGGCAGCAAGGTATAGCGGATGTTCAGATAATGTCTGGAGGATTTTAACAGCCAAGAGTCAGTTCCAAAGGCGGCAGGGTCCTGGTCCTAGAAGGATACAGAAGCAACTACTGAATATTTCTCTCCATTAAGAGGACTTCAAAAGTCCTCTCATGATAAAGTTTTTTCAGATAAACAAATTATCTTCTCCAGTTTGGAAAGGACTCAATTGATCTTGGTTATACTACTTTGATTTATGGCTGGGAAAAATTGTCAAAGATTATATGACTTCTCCAATGTAGAATCACAAGCAAGAGGCATCTTTCAGTTGACACATGTCTTCTGAGGGCTACTGTGCTGTTCCTGGATGACAAGAAAATCCCACAAGGGTTCCCATGAGCATAAGGGAGTTTACTTCCTCCAGTGACACTCCAAATTTACATTTTCAATTTTTTTACTTATTTTTACTTTTATGTGTATGAGTGTATTGCCTACATGTACCTAAGTGCACTCATGTCATGCAGTGCCCACAGAGACCAGGAGAAGGTATTGGATTCTCTGAACCTGGAGTTAAGAATGGTTGTTAGCCATGATACGGGTGCTGGGAACTGACTCTCTAGCCTCCACATATATTTATTTGTGTGTGTGTGTGTGTGTGTGTGTGTGTGTGTGTGTGTGTGTGTGTGTGTGTGTGTGTGTGTGTGTGTGTGTGTGTACCCACATGCAGTAGTGACCCCTTCCACCATGTGGGTCCTAGGTGTTGAACTCAGTTAGGTCTTCAGGTTTGGTGGCAAGTGCCTTTACACACTGAACTATCTCACCCGTCCCTCCAATTTATTTTTGAGGGATTTTGTGTTTCACCTGGAAGATAATACAATTACTAATGATAATTTATTCTAAACTTAGTTTTACTATTTTTAAAGCCATTGCCTTAAGTTTCACTGCCTAACTATGGGTGATACATCATCTATCTTTTCACTACCATGGATTTTTGTGAAACTACAATTCTTATATCTTAGCTGTAGTTTCATTTGTAATGTTTTCACCATAACAGTTTCATTTTTCATATCCCAAAGAAAATGACCTCTGCTTCTTCCCTTATATTAATAAAATGCATAAAAATATCGTAAGAACAGATCTTAGAAGATTTTATCAAAGAACAAACAAAGAATTCTTCAGAAAGGAAATCCAATTTTTCTGGGACTTAGAGACAAAAATTTGCCAGTAATGATGCACTCATTTTGTTTTCTTTGTAGTGTGGAAGATGTGAAAGACGCACACATTGCACGAGATTTCTCATCATGTACCATATAATGAGCACTAAATTTTGGAGAAAAGTACGTGAATCTATTGCTTCTATTGTGAATCTATTCTTTTGGGCATGATGCCTAACCCTTCGCCCAATAGAACCATTCTATGACCCTAATGTAGGGAATCATGAAAATGCCGAGACCAAAAATAAAATAGGTTTCTTCAGCCTCCATCACCTGGCTTCTGGCTGAGCAACTCTAGAGCTTTACTCTACGTGGTGGAGGCCATGACACCGAGATGTGGCTGCTAAGACCGAAGAACACAACTGTTTAATTTGCTAATGATTAACTTAAATGTAAATCTTAAGACTGAACCAATGTAAGTATTGAATACCAAATATCTCATCATTTTATCTGGATTATGTTTTACATCAGCTTAACACACAAATTGAAATGTACTAAAAGTATATACTGAATGTTGAACACCTGTTAGAAAGACAAGGATATCAAATAGTTCACTAATAATATCTTATGTTAAACATAGATTAAATGAAAATGCTATGGATGTGTTGAGTGCCTAAAATATATTTTTAAACCCCTATTTTTTTTTTACTTCTAGTTTCTATTCAATATGAGAAGTGTATTTCTTATTATAACACCATTGGAAAGACCTAGTTGGAGGAAAACTAACATTTTCATCTAGCCACCTAGGAGATCTCAGGGTTTTTATCTACATTAGCCTTGCCAGGCCATCTCTTTGTGAACAATACCTGTCTTCCCTGTCCGCAGCCACCTTCTTAGACATTCAGAAACAGTTCCTCTCTTTCCAGACCACATGTGGCTAGGAGAACTCAAGAACGAAATACATTGAAGGATTGACTGCAAATCCTCCCAGACAGGAGACACATGATTACACAAAGCCAAGAGCTGGAGCCTTGACGATCATGAATTTATTCCAGTGAACTTACTTTTTTTGCATAGGTATGCTTGTATATGGCATGCATGTGTGTGCACGTGTTCTCACGTGTGCGGACATATGTATCTGCAGGTGTGCATGCATGTGTGTATGCCAGTATAGAGACCAAAAGTTGACACTGAGTGTCTTCCTCAACCACTGCCCACTTTATTTATTGAGGCAGGGTCTCATGTTGAACTCCGAGCTCTCCAATTTCAGCTGGTGTATGTAGCCAGCTTGCTTTGCGGGCGGTCCCCTGTCTCTGCCTCCAGAATGCTGGGATCACAGCTGCCCAGCTTGTACATGGGTTCTGAGGATCTCAACTCCAGTGCTCACACTTGTGTGGCAAGCACTTTCTCCACTGAGCCATCTCCCCAGCCCCCTCTACTGAGTCCATTAAAACTGAAATCACTCAATTTGAAGAAGTTCAATTATAGCTTATTTCAGTAGAACAAGTAATAATCAGTTTATTTTTTCCTATTGTGTGATAAATATTTAAGAAGGATTTTGATCCAACTTCTACAAATTTATCCTTCAAAAAGATACTATTTTAGATAGAAAAGGATAAAGGGATGATTTCCCAAACTATTCATTGTAAGGTAGAGCATAACAAAATGAAAACCATTTTAGATTGCTGGCCTGACCCTGCCTAAATCTTTCTTCCTTGTCTCCCATGTCTATGAGTAGTCTCTCTTTTATTAATCAAAATAAAATACCACTGAGCTCCCTGTGATATTTCTATAAGGTGACAGCAAATGATTGAAGCAGCATAGCTATTGGCGGAAGCAGGGACTGAACGCAGGGCCTCCAACTGCTGACTCTGCTTGCTTGCTTGCTTGGAGACAAAGTCTTCACATGTAGACCAGGCTGGTCTAAAATGCGCAACAATCCTCCTGCCTCTGTCTCTTAAGTGCTAGGAATACAAGCGCAGAACCAAGCCTGTCTGCAGCATAGAAAATTTACCAAATGTTCCAGATTTGTGTGGGTGAGTCTTCAGCATTATTTAAACATATAAACTTACACCCCTTTCCACATTTTTATCCTGATAAAATGCTTTTTTAGGCATGTCACTCATGATTTACCTATCCTTCTGCAGTCTGGGCCAATATGTAGGATTTTCTACAAGCCCTCTTTGAAAGCAAGTAGATTATATTATCCAAGAATTTTTCATCTTTCGGGGAACTTACTCTGAACTCAGGACCATTGTGATTTCTGGACAGTGGATAAAATGCTCCAAGCTGCATCCACCTTGCGCAGAGCTCCTCTGTGACATCTTTAAAATAGCCACAGATGTTGGCACCTACCTAGAGAGTTAGCACACATGCAAACACAGTGGTCACTGGAAAGGTCAAAGCATTACTGCATACTTAGAAGTGAAAGAGTATCTCATAGTGGCATCATTTAGTGCTTAAAAGATCCCAGAATGTCAGGGCAAGTACGTAGTCAAATAAGAGATATAAGGGAATGTTCACCTTTGAACATACTAAGGAGCCTGATGAGTGGTACAGACAAGGCCTTGACATCGAGAGTTCGTCCTCAACATTCATTGCCCAGTTTCCAACCTCCCTACTCACCGATACTCTCCTGGCAGTACAGTTTTCTCTGAAATGCACACATTTTACCCACAGCAAAAATTACTAAAACAGAGATGGTATAGATCACAATCCAGTGCTAAAGTTTTTACCATCCTGTCTTTAGGACACGTTACTCCACACATAGAAATTATTTTTACCAAACAAAGAGACATGCTCCTTGATTTTACAAACACCCTTAAAGACTAGCAATGGAAAGAGCAGCAAAGACAAAACGCTTGGCTGGGCATTAAGCTCACCATGGGGATGCCAAACAGGTTGAACTCAAGGATGCTGGGGATGGACCATCTGAGGTCATCCCAGGTAGCTGCATTGTCCCCCAGCCAGTGAGCAGCAAATTTTCCAGATCCAGCAAAGGTAGAACGGGATAAGATAAAGTTCCTCTTAGCAGACAAGACAGACTCCAGGGCCCTGAAAGAGTGCAACCAGTCAAGGGTGAGGTGAACTGTGGACATCTAGAATTCAGCTTAGACCAAGATGGACAAAGGCCAAAATAATGTATCAAAATCTAGATTTGCAAATTCATTCAATATTTTTAAGAGCTTCTTCCCATTTCTGAGTAAGGTTTATGATCTCTTATAAGGTAATTCAGATCTAATCCAGCCTCCAGTGAAATTTCTCAGTGTCCCTGTCCTGATTATAATGTCTACATCTTGTTGGGTCTGATTTGGGTCTGGCATGAAGGACAATATATTGTCACTGTGGGTTAGATTCAGGGTCAGTCTCCTCTAGACAGGATGTTTCTTGCATCCTTCTATCCAGGCTTTGCGGCCTGGTGCATAACAATGGCCCATGTTGGAACTCTGCCCTGGTATGAACTAGCAGATACTTTATTACCACAGGCTGAAGGTTTATTGCACCATGAATCATTGATCAAGAAGGAAATGCATCCAGGCTATAGAAAGTGAAACTGAAACAGAAATGCAGGTGAGGTTGCAGATTAGGGGACATTTTCAGGGTATCAGTGATTACATAGCACTCGGTGATTCCCAGTTTAGAGAAAAACTTATTTAAAGATTCTTCCATTTCTTTTTTCCCTTGCCTGGGTCTGGCCTGTTTAAGATTGCCCAAGGTTTGTGAGAGGATCTATCTCCTTTCAGCCCCAACAGAGTTAAATTTCACTCACTTTTGCTCAGTGGCCATTGTCCCCAAATTACTCGTCTAGCTAACATTGAGTCAAATCTTCAGTAGACCTACACCTTCAGTTCTGAGGTGTAGATCTCACTGAGTCAAAAATCTTGACTTTTTTTGGGTGAAAGTCAGGTATGTGAAAGGATAAAGCTGACCCAAACCTTTATTTTTTAGATCCAACACTACCTCATGCCCAAAGGTCAAGTTCTACTTATTGATAGGGCTCAGATCCAGATGACCCCAGACCCAGAAACAATAAGGCCCCTAAGAGGAACTGAGTCAACCAACTCCCAGCCACCTGAAAATTAACAAAAGCATCTCCAGGAAATCAATGACCAATGTACTGTGATCACCAGAGCATGTTCCACAGGCTGACAAACAGGTTTCCCAAGCGCTCAGCTGCAATTAGTTCTTGGAACCCAGTAATTGTAGAAAACATGTTTTATAGTAGATGTTTTCCTCCATAAGTTTCACCAAGTACAGACCCCATGCCCTGCCTGAGCAAGCTGCCCCAAAACAACCCCAAATAGCAGAAAAATACTCTCTTTTTCCGTATTCTGTCCCTTTATAAGCTACCCCTTTGCAGCCATTAGGCTGCTGGTTCTTCCACACACCCGAGTTGAGGACCAGCCCTGCCAAACCCAGGTAAACTCTCGCTTTGCCAGAGTCCTCTTTCTGCTTCGCAGCGATCCAGACCCCTGCCACCTTTTTATCTAACACTTATTTCTACCTCTTTCTAGAAATGTAGCCCTTTCTTCCCAGCCTAGAGAAGTCAGAAAGATGTCCAGTATTCAGTCACAACTACCTTTTAGCCATTAACCACAGCTATTAGAATACATTAACCAAGCCATTTATGGTTTTATGGCACTTTTATCCTATGGAAACAGTGGCAGGAAGGGGGAGGGAGAATAAGGAGGCTGGAGAAGGAGGAAGAGGAGAGACAGAAGGAAGAAAGGGAGAGAAGTAAGGAGGGAGGTCTATCAGCAAAGAGAAAAAACATCAGAAACAGGTATTCATGGAGTTTGCTTTTACTGAAATACAAATGTGCATGTTTTTTAGACAAGGATTCTCTCTTTTCTGGACAGCCCAATATAATAGAAAGTCATAACAGTGTTGAAAAGCAAAATAGGCAGTCTCTTTCTCTAACTCTCCAGGCTCTTCCCTTTCTCAAGCCAGTCACTGTTCCACTGTATACATCAATGCACATTCTGTTCTTTTGTTAAAAAATAGTATTCATTTATTTATTTGTCTTTAGTCTATGTGTATGTGTATTTTGCCTGCATGTATGTAAGTGCACCCACGCCCACAGAGACCAGAAGAGGGTGTGAGAACTCCTAGAAATGGGTTGTGGATGGTTGTTAGCTGCCATGTGGGTGCTGGGAACCAAATTTGGGTCCTCTGCAAGAGCAGTGAGGACTTTTAACCACTGAACCATCTCTCCAACCCCCCACACACTGCTCCTTAAGATGAGAATACAGGGTTTTCTATAAAAAAGACTATAATAAGAAAAAATGAATAAGAAAAAAATGTGCATCTAAAATTATATCATAATTTTGTGTATTAAGCTTACAGGTATATGAAGGAATGTAGCACAAAAGGGAAAATAATATTGTTCTAGAATAGTCAGGAAGGGTTCAAGAACTGAAATCATAGGTAAGGTTTTATACTTGGAAAATGAACAGGGCAAGGAAGGCTGTCTTGTTCAGGTTAAAGCTCATGAAAGATATGGAAGAATATATAGCATTTTGATTCGGGAAAAACAAACAACTACGATCACCCAGAGCATAAAAATAAAGTATGAGAAGTAACAAAGATGTGGGAAATTCCAGTTATGGAGGACTTCACAGTCTGTTCTGAGTGGATTCGATTTTATCATACAGAAAAGAGTAGGTGGTAAATAGTTTTACACTGGGGAAACAGATGTGAACACTTGTGCCTCAGAAAAACAACTTTGACAACAGTGTAGAATCGTTCTTTCCGAATTTTAGCATTTATTCACTACACCCGGAGGTGGTGGTGAAATGCTGACTTGAATTCCTAAGGTTCAGGCGGAGGCTCAAGATACTGAACTTTTAATATCTTTCCTAGAGCTGCTAATGAAGCTGGTCCTTGCACCACACTTCGAACGGTACAGCACAGATAATTTGGAAATAAGGTTAAAATCAGAGAGGCAGGTGATGAGTCATTATTTATGAGAGAAATGATGAGGTCTTTAATTAAAAAGTGATCATGGGGGAGAAACAAAAGATGGTTATAACAAGATTTAAAAAGTAGAAACACAATGATCAAAGGCTGATTTCATGTGAGAGTATGAAAGAAAGAAAAGATGGCATGAAGTTTATCAGTTCAGAGTCTGGGAGGCATGGATGGCATTGCTACCAGCCAAGGTATGGGATTAAAAATGATCAGTCAGAGTGTGGCAGTTAGCTTCAAAAAGGAAGCAGAGTCAATGGTGTATGAAATCCTGTGACACATCAAAAAAGAGGCTAGAGGGCTGTGTGTGTGTGTGTGTGTGTGTGTGTGTGTGTGTGTGTGTATAATATATAAGGTTTCTTTTAATTATATGTATGAGTGTGTGTCTATGCATAGGAGTTCAGGTGCCCATGAAGGTCAGAAGAGGGCATCAGCTCCCCTAGAACTGGAGTTATAGGTGGTCATGAGCTGCCACACATGGGTGATAGGACCTGAACTCAGGTCCTCTGCAAGAGCAATATGCACTCTAAACCACTGAGCCATCTCTCCAGCTCCAGGTGTAGATATATGTGTCTGAAACTCAAGATGAGACATAGAAATACACATTTTTAAATCAATAAATGACAGTGAAATCCATGATAAGGAATAAATTACCTATGTGCTGACCTAGAGTGGACAGAAAAGAAGCATGAGGATTGATCCCTATGGCTCATCTGTAGGAAAACAGAGGATAATGGGCAGATACTGATGGACATAGAGGCAAGAACGAAGGTCTGAAAGGATCCTATGTGGTGCAGTCACTTAAAGGCTAAAGGAACCACGGCTCAAGGAGTCATGAGAGACAGAGAAGTCAAGTGAGGCAAAGCTGTGGATGTGCCCGTTGAAGTCCCCTGGCCTGCCTCCTTCCCACATGAAGTTCTAGGAATGCCAGAATAGAAGGAAACAGCACAGAAAGACTTCAAGACCAGCTTTTTCCCAAACCACTGACGTAGTCTCAATAACCATTCAAAACATTTTAGCTCCCCATCTCTATTGCAAATTTAAAATTAAAGTCTTCTTATGCTTGACCCATTTTTCCATTTTTTAGATATAATGATTATATTTTATCATGTAAGGGACTGAGTGGAGTGGAGGGGTTGCTGTGTCTCTGTTTAAAAAGCCATTGCTGAAATCCATGTGACAAGGTGGGAGGACAGAATGCTGCACTGTACATACCTGTTCCCTCAAAAGGGGTGATATTGGTGAATAACACGTAATTTTATTTGCTAAAATCAAGCAACCTTTCTGTGGTAACTTTAGCCTATTCAGTAACGGGATCCTGCATGGGCTGGTGTCTAGCTGGGGACTCTGTCTTTTATCTCATTGTCTGTGAGTGTCCTTGAAATGATGATATACTTTATCCAAAACCCAATCAAAATTAATCTTACACAGAAAACAAAACTCTGTGCAAAAATAATTTTTGAGTATTACATACCAGTTTCTGTACCCATATGACCACAAAAATATTTGCATAATATATTTATGGAAGTAAAGAAAACCCCATCTACCCATTACCTTCCACATTCCACCTCCCACCTCCCCAAATCCAGATCCAGGTAGAAAATCAAAGCCTTACAAGTCTGTGACTCTCGCCATGTTGTAGCCATACAAGCTGTGGACATCGTAGTGAAGGCCTGAGTAGAATTCTGTGTCCATGCAGAGGGTCCTTGTAAACAGAGAGCCACCCAGGACGTCTAGGAAGAACAGCCATCAATGGGGAAATTTTTCATCTAGTAACTGTGGTAAAGTACAACCCAATCTTTTTCTTCCTAGTTACTGCGCCTTCTTTGCTCACAAAGGATGTTGGTGAGTAAAGGCATCTGAGAAACCAGGTCAGAGCCCTGGGCAACTGATCTAAGAATAAGCGTAAAGCACTTACTGTTGATCTACACACACTTAATGAAGGAGAACTATGTGCGCAATGCACAGGAACAAGGCCAGGGAAGGGTGTAGTCACTTTTATATCACAGTTTAAAAACAAAAAAGGAGTTTGTGACCGGGTAATTTCATGAATAAGAACTCAAATCCTAGCTCTGAGAATCCCTACTGTGGCTATTTTCCCCCTTTCTGGAGGCTAAATAATCACTCTTGGGGTCGGAGAGATGACTTAGGAACACTTGCTGCTCTTGTAAAGGACCTGGGTTTATTTCCCAGTACTCAAATGGTGGCTAACAACTACCTATAACTCCAGTCCCCAGGGAATCTGACACCCTCTTCTGACTTCCACAGGCTCCTACACACATGTGCTGTGCATACATACATTAGGCACACTTACACACACATAAAAATAATAAAATAAATTTTAAAAAGAAATGCTTTATACTGCTTTGTGTCCTATGAGCTACTCTTTTTCTCCCCTCTCTGTAGCTACATAGCTGAGGTCTTGGCCCTCTATAGGTAAGCCCTTAACATGAGGCATAATTCCAGAAAGTGGTGGAACAAGGAATAATTTAAGGTTCTTTTTTCCAACTACCCTTATAGAACAAATTTAATAGGCTGATAAGTCATAAAGAAAATCATATTTCTTGTAATTTCTTGTGAGATGAGATTCATAACTATGTCAATTATGGACAGAATACTGAAGTTTTCCCAAGGTCAAAGCTAATTGTAGCCGTACCATTACCATGCTTAAAGTGAACTGTGCAGTAATGAAAAGGTGAGAAAGCTGTTAGGAGAAAGTGGCTAGTCATGTGTGAATAGACAAAGGGCTGAGAGGTATGGAATAAGTTTTTGTCAGAGCAAGCAGACAGTGATAAACTGAGGCACTCTATGGGAAAAAAAAGCTTTGATGAAAAATAACATTAAGAAGTTAAGGAAAATAAGATAAATAAATCCATAATGAGAAGTGGAGACTTTGGTCAGAGACGGGTCCAGATATCTGGAAACCCACTGGGCTGGGAAGTGAATTGCTCACAACCATACTGCGTGGCACTTAAGTTATTTAAGTGTCTAATACCTGCATCATTTGCAAACAAGAAAACTTACTAGGAGTGAAAGGAGGGAAGTTCAAGTTGTTTGATTCACATTTTTTATCAGGATCTTGGAGGGTAGATACTTCATCCATTTCCTTCAAAGACAAAATACACAAAACGTTATTAAAATAAAAGTAGCTAGCAGAAGATGCTTATAGCAGGAAGCTAGGATGCCTGTCTTCTGTTAACTGGGTTTTCTTTTTTTAAAATTTTAAATAATCTCTTCAACTTTTCTTGGCCTCCATTTCATTTTTATGAAATTAAATCATTGATTTAAATTATATTTAAGGTATATTAGAGTAATAAACGATATTGAACACATTTTAACTTTTATGCATTTATTTAGCTGATTAATCAAAATATAAAATCTTTGCCTTACAACTTGTAAAGACTTCATTGTCAGTGTTACTGTTTCAGTATACTTAAAAATCAAAGACAGAATAATGTTTTTGTTTTGTTGGTTTTCTCTGTCTCTTGTCTTACTGGAGAATGGTAAGAAACTATAATTGTAAAATACATTTTTCTAAAGTGAATTACAAATAAGTAATCTCTAATCTTGTCAACAAACAAAGATATCTGCAGTTTTCAAAGGAATTTCCTCACTGTTCTGTAGCAAAATACCACAAAGGCTTCAGGTTATTTTTTAATGATTAAGTCTTTGTGAGCCAATGCTATAAATAATAGCAATATTAACTTTTAGTAAAATAACACTTTTAGCTGAAAGAGACTTAATGGAGGGAAAAGTTAAGTCCTAGAGAAAACAAAGGGCTTATCAAATGAAACAAGTAATTGATGGCAAATCCAGAATAAGAACCCAGGGTTTTAGGAGCCTAATTTCCTGTATGTATGCCAGGCATTGAGAAAAAGAATTGTAAATGCCAGTGAACTGCTGATACGCAGCTTACAAAGGAAGTTTGAGTCTAGAGTGACAACTTACAATCCATACGCCATCAAACTCCAGATGTTTATAAAATTCAGCGAGCTGCTGGGTCCACCATGGAATCGAGGCTGGATTGCTGAAGTCGGGGAAGACTGACTGTCCAGGATAACCCTGGAGAAGAGAGCAAGGCTGTGGCAATTTGTGTGATGGTTCGGTTATTCATTGTTTCTTCGCCACTGTCTCTTTTACTAGAGACCTCATTGCTTATCATTTTAGAGTCAAAATCGTCACTCCCCTAACAACTTTCACACAAGCAGAAAAATACATACAAGAAGGTAAATGCAGGTAAAAAGAAAGGAAGATGAGCTGATTAAATGAAAATCTGTTATATGTCTATTTTTAAAATGCAAAATTTTATTATGTAAGGCCAATTAGAAGATGAACTGTTTAAAATTCTGGAAAGTCTGTGTTTAATGTTTTAAAAGAGAGTGATTAAGTATGTTTAATGTACTGTTAATTAAAGGTTTTATTAATCCTGTTCTGAGTAATTACTATAAATAATATTTTGAGTTTTGCATACAAACAACATTTTGTAAGTGGTTTAATCATGTTACTCTTGCTCATATTGAAGTTTCTAAGGCTTTCCCCTATTTTTTTTCTACATCTATCAAACAGTAGCTCAAAACATCTTCCACAAATAACACACAGGTATTCCCATAGCCAAGCTTTTAAAAATTCTGAATAGGTGTAACATTCTTGCTGATTTTCCTGATAAACGTGTATGTTGGAAATTAGGAGTAACTTTATAGTCACTCACCATAATAACTTTATTAAAATGCATGGATTCTTTTTTAAATTTATTCTTTGGCATTTTCACACGTGCAAGCAATGCAATTCTGATGCCTCTTGACCCTGACCCTCCTTGCCACCCCTATCACCCCCACCCATCCTCCCTGCATGTTCCCTTTCCATATTCATGTGTTCTTGTATGTTTTGAGAGCCAGCAAGCTTAAAGAGGGCTGTGGTAGTTTGGATGAGAATGTCTCCTAAAGGCTCCAAGTGTTAGAACACTCGGCCCCAATTAGCGATGCTATTTGCAGAGGTTTAGGAGGTGCAGCCTTGCTGGAGTAAGCCTGTCACTGGGGCAGGCTTTGAGAGTTCTTTCTTGCCTTATTTCCAGTTTTTCTCTCTCTGGTTCCTGTGCCTGCTTGAGGATGTGATCACTCAGCTTTCTGCCTCCTGCTGTGCCTCCCCCACCATAATAGACTCATTCCTCTAGATCCATAAGCCCAACAAACTCTTCCTTTTATAAGCTGTCTGGGTCAGGGTAGTTTATCACAGCAACAGAAACATAACTAATTCAAGGGCTATCATAAAATGCAAAACTTCTTAATATATAAGATGAGAGCTTGAAATTTGCTTGAATTTGAACAGAATGGGCTTTTGTTTCTTTGTTTTACTTGATGTGATTTTTACACCCCAGAAAACAGGTGGTTTTGCAACAGAATCCCCCAACAATATCATTAGCTGAAAAGAAGCCAGGCTCCTCCATTCTAACTAAATACATTTGTAACAACCTCTGACCTACATCTATAGCTACTGCCTCTGCCAACATCTTAGAACAAATTATTATTCTTGTTCACTGGTCAGTGAAAATAGTCATCTAATTCTTTTAATTACCTAAATTCTTCACCCAAACACCCCACCGGACTGAAATGGCTCACCCAATGTGGATCATCATTTTTATTTTTTATTTGACTGTACTCTCTGATTTTTATAACATATGAAAATCTAGCTGCTATTTTATAGATTTATATCTGTACAACAAAACAATTACAGTAAAAACTTGGTTTGGAGAAAGAAATTTCCTAAGCTTCATGGAAAGTTAAAATCAACAAAAAACGAAAGTAAATAGAATGAAACAGATAAAGTTGATGAAGGGAATTAAGTGAGCCAAGCGAAGGACAGGACATCAAACAACTCTGAAAAGACAAATTTGCAAAGTAAATGACTCAGGAGCTGTAATAACCACACAATGACACAGACTTCTGAGATTAAGTACCAGTTTTGTAAATGTCACACAATCATCTGGGCAAGCCCCACATACAACTGGAATGAAAGATTAGCTATGTGGTTTAACTGAAAGAACGTACTCCTAGAAGTACAGCTATCCTGAAAATATGCTGCTTAGTAGTTCAAACTTTAGAATCAAGCCTGGGTTTTCACCATGAGTCTTGTGTAAATTAAACATATATTAACTGAGATGGGCTCCACATTATTCTATGAGACTCAATACATTATGGATATTGAGTTTAATGTCTTGGGAAAGAGATAGAAACTCAGAGACAGACAGACTTCCAGGCATTTTCACCTAATGATACACTGCTTCTCAATTATCTAAAATACTAGTGTGTCTGGAGCTAGCTTTTAATATCTTAGAATTTTAATAACTTTGTTATCACATCTATTAGTTATTAGTTGAATGAATGAAACTTCTAAACCCATGAAAAGTAAGAGTATTATGATTTGCCTTTCCCCCATCTTCATATAAAAATCAAAAACTTCACCAAACGACTGTTCTGAATTTCTTGGGCAATTACCTCCCCAACAGCAAAGCCATTGGTGTCCAAGATCCACACTCGGCTTATGCTTCCATTACTGTAGGTCTGATAGGCAGGATCTTTCAAGATGCCAGGGTTCTAATAAGTAAGCAAGACATAAATATTATTTTGGAAAATTTCTTTTGTCGTCTGAAAGCAAATACAAGACATTAAGGTAAGTGTTATGAACATACCATAATAATTACATACTTCTGTCCATTGTTATGTAATTCTGTTGCAAACTTTGAGAGCTCGGGATAAGCCTGTTCATCAATGGTGAAATCTTTCTTTCCACTCATGTAGTCTATGTCTGAATATTGTACATCCTGAAAGATAGTTCTGGCCAGTTAAAACCAAGGAAATATCACCTTGCTAATGGGAAAGATTTCAACTCTGATTCCTAACCATTAAAAGAGAAACCATATAGCTTAATAGTCCTGCGACTTCCAGGGTTTAGCTGGCTCCTAGAAAGAAGTAAGTCCTCTTTGAAAGATGCCGCTGTTCTGTTAGAAACATGTCACGAGGTGTCCCAAGGAACTTAGGTCAGGAAATGCACCTTGTCATGCGGAGTCATGTATATGCTCCTCATGAGGGTGTATATGAGGAGGCCAGCATGTGACTTGCTTCCCAATGTGGTATCATGTGTTCTGATCCTGGGCAGTTACTCAAGACCTAGTTGCCTTACACAGCCACACAGAGGGAAGCTCCCAACCACAGTAGAAAAGTTTATTTGTTCTTGAACTGGTAGCACCACCAAAAGCTATTAGAAAGATACTACGTCAAAAGAACTATGGATACAAATTGGTCCTGCAACTTTGTTGTGTAACCCTGGAAAAGTGGTTAATCATACATTCCCTCATTCACAAAATAGTGATAAAGAAGGCCCAGCTATGACTAGCCCTTTGTAAAGTAAAATAAATAAGTGTGCCAAAATTTGGTCTAATTCTTCCTAGAATCAGATATTTTCAGTCAACATATGTGGGAAAAGCAAAATTAAATAACCAATTTCCCCTTAATATTAAACAATGTCATAGGAATAGGATTTGAAAACTTGATCTTTGTCTACTCTCTTTGATACTCTGAGGTTAGGTCAAAGTCATTTCCACCCATACAATCTTCCTTCAAATGCCAACACATATACATCTACACTAAAGTTTCAAAGTTCCAAAGAGCTAGTTCAGAGGAAAGTCTTTTAACAACTGCTTTGGCCACATGTTATGCATCTCCAAGAAGAGCTTATCAAATATTAGACACTTCAAGTTATCATTTTACTTGTTTAAAGTGGACTTTAAACATCATAAATACTTTATAGCCACAGAGCTTCAGAGTTAGAGCCTGCCAGATCTGGAAAGAGCATTACAAAGTCATTATGTGAAATTCGCTTGCCCTGGGTCATCATTATAACCATCAACTCTTGCTGACCAGTCACCTCAGGTGTTGCCTTCACTCATAAAATACATCTGGCTTTGATGGTATTCATGCTCTGGGTTAGATTTTTTTGATGTATTATATAAAGTATTTCTTTCTCCAGTAAGTGTTGAATTATCTGTTTTAAAGGTAGAAACTATAACATATAGTTGTTAATTAACTAACCAAACATTGCGTTGAGATAGGAAGAGACGAGACTAAAATTGAAAGCATATCCATTTGAATCCATCAACCCTGCACTTTTGATGATCAGATGAACAAGCCAATATGTAAATTCCGATACCATGGGTGCTTCTGTCAGTCGGTTTATTATTCTATGTTGATAGATAAATTGAATATAATAAATTGAATATAATACCCCATAAATTCAATATAATAACAAAAAAAGGAAGAAAAGGAATGGTGCCTAAGGCATGCTAAGAAAAGCCTCAACTTACATATGGGATCTCAGCTTTACGGTTTCGATCTACAACCTCCTTCAGCCTGTCAATGCCACCGTAATCCCTACGACTAAGCTGGAAACCAAGACTCCAGTACGAAGGCAAAAATGGTCGTCCAACAACCTGGGAAAATAAACAAAGATGTGTCTAGGCTTTTATAATTAACACTGTAGCAGCACGTCCAACATCTAAATCATTCATTCTTCCTCATTTTTCTGTAAAGTCCTTGAGTCTAAAAGTGTCAGAAACGAGAGGAATTTCCTACAGCAAAACTCCAAAGCTCTTATCTTTCTTCACTAAAATATCCAAATATACTTGCAACAACTACATCAGTAAATGATGAGATTTTCTGAAAATGTTTGACTATTGTGTCATCTTAGAGAGAAAAGGAGAGGGGCTGGGGATGTACATCAGTTGGCATCCATGAGGACGTGGGTTTGATTCCCATCAGTAATATAAAAATCGTCTGGAGGAAAGGGGGAAGCAGTCATTGCTTTATACGCAGCTGGAAGTTGGTGTCTCAATTTATTTCCCTGTCTGTGTGATAAAATACCATGATCACAGCAACTTAAGGGAGAAAGAATTTATTCTGGTTCACTGTTCAAGGTACAGTCCATCAGGACAGGGAAGTAAAAGTATCAGGGCCTTGAGGCAGCTGGTCACACTGCGTCCACAGTCAAGGAACAGTGGGCAAAGAATGATTTCCATTTCTCACCACTTTTCTTTCTCCATTTTACCAAGTTGAAGATCCCCTGCCTAGGAATAGTTATACCCAATACAAGAGGAATAACAGATGGGATTAAGCGTGTGGTGGGTGTTCCCTAAGACTCCCTGTGCTCCAAGAGTGTTTTTCTCACACTACTGAATTCCTGTACAGCATATTTAGATCTTATCTAAAACACTGAGTTCAAAGGGCTTCCTATTACAATGATTTTGGATTACACTACATTCTTGTTTGATTATAAATTCTCTGGCATCTAGAACCACCTTTAATATGACTTTACAAACCAGCTTGAAGAAATCACTTCATCTTTCTGTGTCTGTTTTCTCTGTCTTTGAAGTAAGGTGAGACTACATGCTGCCTGTTTCCTCCTATTCTGCATTTTGAATAAAATATAAATATCTAGGATTTCTTTCATATTCCCATTGCTTTCTGTTGTTGTCAATGAACTTTACTGATTTATGGCCTTGGGTCTTTGGAGTGACTGGTCATACCTAAATGGATGATAAGAAATGGAAAATGGACCTGCTTAGAAAGGAGAAAATACCTAACTTCCTTTTGCAATTTCTCAAGGCTTCCTGCATGGTACCCCTTTCCAGGCAGAAAACATCTGATAAATGTCATCAGAGCAAACAAATGAAAGACGAGCGGCTGTAGTCTCAGCATTTATACCCATCCTGTGTACTAATAACTAATTTTCCTCCTGTTAATTTAAACAAATACACCGAGAAAGCAGCAATGCTGACCCACAGTAGAGGGCGGGCAGAGTCCTACCTCCAGGTATTCCTGAACCACCTGCTCTGGACTGTTTCCCAAGAAGACATAAAAGTCAAGAATGCCCCCAGTTGTGCGGTAAGTGATGGCAGGAGCAGGTTGGAGGGTGGCCTCTGAAAGGATTAAAATGAATAATTCATTCAGTGATCCTTCACTGAAATGTGCATCTCTCTGGAATGTGAATTGCTGAGTCTTCCCAATCTCAGCATCATTTTCAGAGGAAAAAGAATTACATTTTGGCCAAAGTTTGTCAATACATTGAACAAGACACCCATCAAATAAAAGTTATGTCTGTTTCATTTCTTGTTTTACGAGAAAGAACAAGTTCTATTGCAATCTGGTCATATTAAAATATACATTTCTACAGTATGTGATTGGTTTCATATAAAAAAATTTTTAGAAACTATGAGTTTAACTACAGTTAATTTTTTAAATAAGTAAATAAGGTGTATTAGCACACCACAAATCCAGAACTTGCAGCTGGGTTGTGAGGCACACCCACAGACACAGCCTCTGCCTACAGGCAGACAGCATGCTGTATGTTGAAGCTGCAGGTATCTTTGGAGTGTGTACATCAATGAATCCCAGCATCTACACGATAAATATATTTCATCAAAGGAGACCCTTGAAGCAAGCAATTTCCAGTTAAAGGTCTCTATTCACAAGCTGGATTTGTGGATTAATTAAGCTAGCATCAGGTTCTAGTTTCAACAGAAGCACTATAGGTTTACCATGTGCCTGTTAAATGATGTTCTCACTATAAGAGTTATTCTTTTAATGAAAACGTCATTCCCAAATCTATTCTTAACCATAGAAGACAAAATAAGATGCTTCCTACCCATGGCATTACTGTTCATCAGAAAAACTCCAAAAGAGGCCCCACTGGTGTCTTCAAGGCACAAGAAGAATGTGTGTGCTCCATACAGATTAATCGTGCCCTGTCAGCAAGAAAGGAAAAAAGAAGCATTATATGTAAAAATATTTAGTGTTCAGGGACTGGAGAGATGGCTCAGTGGTTATGAGCATGTGCTGCTCTTGCAGAGGTCCAAGTTTCATCCCCAGCATCCACATAAGATTGCTCATAAGTGTCTGTAACTCCAGCTCCATAGATCTGATGCCCTTTTCTCGATTTCACAGCACCTGCACTCACATGCACATACTCACACCCAGACACACACAAACACATACGATTTAAATAAACTATTTAAAACTATTTATTCTGAAGGCATGATGGAGCATACCCTTAATCCCAGAGCAAGAGGACATGCTTAAGGACAGCCTACGCTCCACAGTGAACTCTAGGCCAGGCTGAACTACATAACAAGACTGTCTTATATAAATAAATAAGTAAATATCTTCAAGTTAAGGGAGGTAATCAAGGGCTGTGGCAATAACCTGTGTTTGGGGAGTCTTTTAGACCGGAGGGGCTCTAAATATCATCAAACCATATTATATGAAAATTTCCAAAATTCAATAGAAAAATAAATAAATGTTACTAACAAAACCAAATGCCAAAAAGAAAAATTCATGACATACATACACTTGCTCCACATTTAATGAAGTATTGTATCAAAATAGGTATTAAAATGCTACTATCAGCTAATGAAAGGAGAAAGAAACACAACATAGCATCTGTTCACTGGAATACAATTTGGCAATGATAAGAAATGATATGCTGATACTATAACAAAAATACATCTCAAAACTTGTATACTATATGAAAGAAACGTTACCATATGTTGTATGATTCTTCATACATATGTCTAGAAAAGTCAAATGTACACAAAAAAGCAGATCAGACATTGCCAGGTGCTAGTGTGGACACTAGCATAGAAATAGGGGTGAAGACTAAAAGGTATGACAGATCTGACTGGGGTGAGGAAAATGTTCTAAAACTGAATTACAGTGATCACAGAACTCTAATATAACCTTATATATGCATTGAATTCTATTTTCCATGATAGTTTTATAATTGCAATACTTTTAATTATGAATAATAAATAGCAATAATAGGTATTCCCAACACAGATACATGTAAATTGAGCAAAATAAAACATAATTGTATTTTTGCAGGGTACTTTTGGGAACAGAGAGGAGTATTCCTGACTGTAAGTGATGAACAGGAGGAAGGAACCTCACCTCTGTGGGAGTGGTGTCTCGGGTGAAGATGGGCCAGGTATTCCAGCTCATGCTATGGCGGTATTGTTGATGCACGTGCTCTCCCAGCCCATACACATTGGAGCTAGGTAGTCGGAAAGACAGCTGCAGGTACTGCTGGGCAAAGTGAAGGGGCCCTATGCTGGTGTCTAACCTGGACCATGAGGAGAGAGGGCGAATCAGTGAAGCACTCTATGTCTGCAGGAAGCTCTTTCTGCCTCTCCACGTGCACTCAGGGATTAATTACCTCCGGTGTTAGCACCAATTTTAGTGCTACCTTCAAAGGTGTTTCCGTGGTATTTATGGTTCTTTGAATTTAGGCTAGCATAGTACTATAACGGGACCCCATCAGCACAAGTTGGGTGATTGGGGATAAAAGAAGGTGCAGCTTTACATCTGCTGTGTGTCTATTCCCTCCTTGACACTACTAACCGTGTGAAGTCTTAGCACATTTCCCTCAGGAAAAGTGGGTATTAAGATCCTCTTCACAGACAAAAAAACAGATGCTGAAGTGGTGAGGTCAGTCACCTTACAGCACAGAGGTGGCTGGTAACCTGTTAAGTGCCATGACTTGAATATAAGTTTTACTGACATTAAGATTTTTGTCTCCTTCCATGCAATTTGTAATGTAAGATCAAATTGGTGTTAGGTGCTTAATGGTAGGAATCACAGGTAGTGACACTTTGAAATGGTAAACAGTGACATTTGAGTTCCGGTTTGAATGATAACTTAAAACTATAAAATTCTCTATTCCATAATGTTTGTGAACATACATATGTATACTTACTAAAAAGATATGTGTAAAACTTAGTAAACTAGTCATTATATTTTCATACATTTTTATCCAGCAGATTATCATTGTTATTTAGTCACAGAAAGTAATTTTATGATTTTCTGAAGTTCAAATATATTTTCAATTCCTATTCATCTTGTTGTGTACCCAGAGTGTGTCAGAATGAGTTATCCTGGGCCTCTGTATTCAAAGATGTTTGAAGAGTGTGGGAAAGCTCACAAGACTCTTTTGTTGCTCTTCCGCATTATCCGCATGCTGAAGGGTTTCTTGATGACCTCTATGTAGTAGTTTAAACTGGAATCATCAGCAGTCGCATTAAACAACTGGATGTTTTCATGAGGGACTTCATAGCGTTTCTCATTGTAATCGGTGACCTGTCAGAAAAATAACAGAAGAGACCATTCTGGGTAAGACTACTTCCTTGTTGAACTACCAAAAAATGCTGCTTCTGAAGCCTCAGTCCATGAAAATAGTTTCCAGTTCTTGACACTTTAATTTCTGATTTCTGAGGCAAAAGCAATCCAATTATATGTGTCCTGGCAAGTAAAAAGTCACCCATCATCCCCTCCAGAGATTCCTGCAGAGAACAGACAGGCCTTTCTGCCCATGTACCTTTGCTTATTACACAGCAGAAGAGGATGGGGTACTGCTTATCTCCAGAGAGATGATAGATGATAGATGATAGATAGATGATAGATGATAGATGATAGATGATAGATAGATAGATAGATAGATAGATAGATAGATAGATATTCCCTGGTGACTCCCACACCAACCTTAAAATGAAAACGATTGGCTGTCTCATAGTTAGCAGTGAAGAGGGCATTAGTAATATCATTTCCAAACAAAGGCGGGGATGGCAACTTTTTCAGCAGGGCAGTCAACCCTAAGGGGAGGGAAGGAGAGCATGAAAGTGTTAGGTTTCATTCTGAAGGTACCTTGGCTGGACCAAAAAGAGTTGCTTGCTGGGATACACTGGGGTAGTACTCACCTGTGCTTGTATTTGTTTGTACATTGGTGACTTCATAACCCCAGTTCCTAGGGAAGAAGCACCTAGGGACACTGGTATCTGCCACTGGTTTCCAGCAACATTTATGCTGCCATCTGCAGACATCCTGTAAGAAGAGCACAGAGCTGACATTATATAAAATGAAGAAAGGAAGTATTGCTCGTCTATTTATTTGCAAACCATCTAAATTCCAAGGAGAATTTAGGGTAGGTCATAATTATATTAACTCATGTATTCATTCTCAATTTCTTCATACACTTCTCTAGCCATCCAATACTCATTCTGTATCTATCAGATAAGGAAGTGATAACACAGATAAGTAAGATTTAGTTAGTGCTTCTGTAAACTGACAGTCTAGCTGTAGATCAAGAAAACTAAAATAGCAATTATGAGTTGAATGTTCCAATAGAATGTGCTAGGAGCTCGAGAAATACATACACCAGACACTGCACCCAGGCTGGTAGTCAGGAAAAATATAAATGTGTTGTTACAGCAACGGGGGACGCAAGAGAACAATAGTCCAGGCAGAGCAAACAGTGGTGCTCTGAAAAACAAAAAAACAGTCACTGTGCCAGGAGAAAGGGGAGGGCACACACTATGTTGTTAACTTGACTCTGGGGAAAGATTTTGAGGACAAGAAGGAAACATGGAATAAGGACTTCCCCATTTTATTCTGTATACACCTAGAATGTCTGAGTCATATTAAAATTTAGTATAGACTCTGTTATAAAAACTAAAGATGATGTCACACCACTGTTTATTTTAAAAGCATACACTACTGACAAGTTTTAAGATACCAATATCAGTTGTAATTACTCTGAAAAGCCACAATATGACTATAATTTAAAGCAAAAAGTAAAATCCAGTCACATTTTAACTATACATTCTTTTAAAATTTGACTTTGCTTTTCATAGATTTAACAGACATTCCTGCCTCACTTCTTTCACATAAGGCAAGAGTCAGCAGGGGACTGCTAAAGAAAGACTTGAGGAGTTCTGGGTGCCTCTGGACAAACATAAAGAACCTCTGTCACCTCTGAAACTGAGGTTTATAAAGTCCCAAAGTTCAGTTTCATTGCTGTAAATTGTTTCAAAGTTTACAGACCTCCATAAAGAGCAATAATCATCCAGATAAACATAATCTTTGTGTGTACAATCTACTCTAACAAACTTCTTTCAGACCCAAATACCAAAGGTCAAATCTTGGGGACAATTATTTATTGTTACTGCAAACTCCACGTCCTTTCATATATGGCTTCTACATACTTGCTTTCCTTATTTTTCATTTCAGATTCTCATAAACCCATGTCCGATTAGTGGTGTTGACACCGAGCAAGTCTCCTTGTTTCTTTTTCTTCCTTCTTAACACTATCCATACTAAAAGTATCCCTATGTTACCTCCCAAATTGATTCCATGTCATTTGTCATTCCAACAAAAATAACTAATAGAATTTATGGATAGAAAACTCACTTAGAAATTATCTAGCCTAACTCTATGTGATGCAAGCAAGTATTGCTTCAGTAGAGTCACTGATAAATGCTTAAATTCTATAAATACTATGTGCAACTTCTTTCCAAATTAGGAAACCTTATTTTTATATTTAGTATTTTACTGCAGTGATATTTCTTATTCTTTGATAAAATCAGCCTTTGGAAAGTTTAATGTTCTAAACTCTGCTGTGATTATATTATTGGCTTTTAGATAAATGGTCTCAAACCTTCTTGAAATTTTAGAAAGGAAAAGAAAACAGTATTATGAAGTGAGAAGAAAATGAAACAAATATTAGGAAAAAAACTTTAAATTGTCATTTTCTGTAGGTAATATTACCATATCACAAGAACACAAAAATGTCTATATATAATAGAAGAGAACTGATAAATTAACTTAAGAAAATATCTGATAGCAAGATCAGTACTCAAAATCAACCTTAAATCTATACTAACAATAGTAAACAGAAAGATGGAATCAAACATTAAATCATTTTTTAAAAATTCAAAGAAATGTCCATGATGTCTACACGAAAGATAAGAAGGATTTGGAAGATGTGTCCGATGTGCTATCATGGAGCTGTAGTAACTAGTATTGGTATTGGTAATTTAAAATCAAACACCATAAGCAAATCCACACATGCAAGCACAATTTTCAGTAAAGGCACCAATACAATGCAGAAACAAGAAGTCATTTCTCACATCTTGCAGTAGCTTCAGCAAAAGCTGTGGACACGGGAAGGGGACCAGATCTGAGCCAGGGTAAAGTGCAAAAGCGCTCAGAAAACTCCACATCATATATTTTCTTTAGCAGCAGCTGCAAGCTAAGGTAAAGACAAGCTCTGATCCAGAGTAAGGCCTACAGGCTCCTAGGGAGATCTACAATTGACAGCAAAATCTGCAGAGCCTGGCAGGAGGCCCAAACTGATCCAGGACAATACCTGACTGTCAGAGGAAGACTAGGGATAGAGCCTTTGGATCTACATACCAGTCAGAGGAAAACAACACCTCAAGCCTACTAGAACTCAGTCCTCTCCTGAGCATTGTAAGATCTTCACTGAAAGAAGGGAGACTTG
>NW_008358636.1:45164-72264 GCF_000622305.1 Nannospalax galili | reverse complement strand
GGAGGAGGAGGAGGAGGAGGAGGAAGAGCTGCTACAGGGGATAAATAACACCAGTTCAATCATTAAAAACAGATCCAAGAAAATACAAAATCAACATAATGACAGGAATGAATGTACATCTTTCAATAACACTAAATATTTCTGATATTATTTATGCTTATGGGTGTTATGCCTGCATGTATGTTAGTGCACGTGTGTCATGCAGTGCCTGCAGAGGACAGAAGAGAATGTCAGATCCCCTGCAGCTGAAGTTATAGACCATTGTTATCTACCATGTGGGTAGTGCAATTCAAACCTGGATTTCCTGCAAAAGCATCCAGTGCTCTTAACTGCTGAGCCATGTCTCCAGCCACAATAACACTAAATATTAATGGCATCAAATCCCCAATAAAAAGATACAGACTAACAGAAGGGATTGAAAAACAGAATCCATCTTTTTGCTGCTTCAAGGAAAAACACTTCACCAACAATAACAGTTACCACCTTAGGGTTAAAAGATGGAAAAATGTATTTCAAGTAAATGGAGCTAAAAAAACAAGTAAGGGTATGTATTCTAACATCTGACAAAATAGACTTAAAATCAAAACTAGTCAGAAGTGATAAGGAAAAAGTCACCAATAAGATATTATAATGTTAAATATATATGCACCAAACACATGTGTAGTCAATATCAAAGAAGAAAAACAACTACCTCTAAAACTACAAATTAACCCCAACACAGTAACAGTGGGTGGCTTCAGTAAATAGCCCTCTTTCACCAATAAACAGATATTACAGTTTGGTTTCTGTTGTTCTAATAAACATCATGACTGAAAGCAACTTGGGGAGGAAAGAGTTTATTTTTTCTTACATCTTATAATTCATCACTGAGAAAAGCAAGGCAGGAACTCATGGCAGGAGGCTGGAGGAAGGAATGGATTCATCAGAGACCATGAAACAACACTCCTTTCTGGGTTGCTAAGCTACCTTTCTTACATAGCCCAGGCCCATTTGCCCAGGGACAGCACGGCACACAGAGGGCTGGGCCCTCCTACATCAATTAGCAATTAAGAAAATGCCGCACTGACTTGCCCATAGACCAATTTGATGGAGGAAATTCCTCAACTGACACTCCCTCTTCCCAGATATCTGTAGAACTGACCAGCACAATGAATCATCTGAACAAAAACATTGGTGCTAAATGGTTTCATAAATCAAATGGACCTAACAACATCTACACAACATTCCACCCAAACACTGAGGAATACACATTCTTCCCCACAGCCCAGAATACATAATGACCACTACAAAACATCAGAAAAGAGGAACAGCTTATTAGGAATAAAGCAGACAAAAGACTGAAACGACTTTGCTGACAGTATGATTATCCAACCAACCAAAGAACATACGAAAAGGTGTTTAACTTCATTGGTCAACATGAATGTGAAAATTAAAACAATAGAAGTATTGTTTCATTAAGAATGGAGAAAGCATCAAAAGTTGGTTAGGGTACAGAGTCTGAACCAGCTGCTAGAGAAAAGGTAAATTGGTACAAATGCTTTGACAATATATTTTATAGAATTAGCTAAACCTATACGTGGACAAATTCTATGGACTGGAAATTCCATTTTAAGTATAGAGCTAATGAAGTCCCTCCCCATATGTTCAGAAGATATGGCAGCATTATTGTTTTTTAAATCCCACATGAAAACTCACAGATCTCATCAAAAATAGAATGCATTGAAATATTTTATTTATAAATAACACTTATGAAATCCACAGGTAAATGTATTAGTTGAAAAGCCTACTGAAAAATACATATACTATATATACATGAGTGCATGTGTATAGCCAAGTCTATATAGCAAAAACACAGTGCTAGACATGGGAAACCTCCCTTCGAACTGAAGATCAGGGTAGTCCAAGAGACTCCCAAAATATCAGAGTCTATTTTCACAGCCCTTGATTGCCTCCCAGAACTTGAAGGTAATACCCTATTGTTTAAGACAGGACATACATCAGACACAGGAGTTAAAGCGATGTAGCTGGAACTGGGCTGGAAGTCTCCTCTCTGAGGACTAGCCCTCATAGTATCAGAAGATACTATGCTAACTGCCAAGGGAGAAAACCAATCAATGATCCCATCCAGCTGTAACTACATTGACTACCTCAGCAAATAATCCCTATTGGTGAAGTAGTGGCACTTTTATCTTGGGGGTAATCAACAACTGTCTATTTGGATTTAAGGCCTGTTCAATGGGAGAGAACTCATATGTGGTACTGTAAACATAGTCAAATACACATGGCTAGAGATGTCATAGACCCTAGAGATAAGCCTGCTTTTGTCACACCCCTAGACCAACATAATTTCTTACTATGTTCATATTCCAAATACATATCCTTAGATTTACAGACAAGTGTAACTCTCACCACTCACCAAAGAAGTTTATTTTTGCAACAGATAGAGACTATTACAAAGTTCCACGACTGGCCAAACACAGCAAATAAGTATCTGTGAGGTGCCCAGCCCTAAGTGACACACCTACACTGCAACTTCTATACCAAAGGCTCAGGGAATATAGCAGAATGGGGGTGAAAAGAATATCAATGCATCTCTCAACTTTCACCAGTAAAGCTTCCTCATGCAACAGATGGTGGTTAGCCCAGAAAGTCACAACTGGTCAAAGTGCAGAGAATAAGAGACTGCAGCATGCTTATCCCTGAATGTAACATCTATATCAAAACGCTACCATCCAAGGCTCAGGGACCATTGCAGAAAAGAGGGTATAAAGATTGTAAGATCCAGAGGTGGCAGGTGACCAGACACCTGGGAAGTTATGCGTATGACTCAGAAATTGTAACAGCACAACATAAGACCTATGCAAACTCAAGCCAGACAAAATCCCAGCATAGAAGTGGGGAAGAAGACTCAACCTCAGCTGAGCATCTATTGGCAACAGATAACTGATGAGCATGAGAGAGTTGGTTTTCTTTAAAGATGTGATGCTGGTAGGTTAACCAGGGTCCAGTGGATGAACTCACACTGAAGGATATTTGGGGAAACAAATTTGACTTGATAGACCTTAGTATATGTGAGTAACTGAAATGTATATTAATATACATATGTAGTATATATGAGTACATGATAATACATAATAATATATAATTAGTATATATGAGTGCATGAAATCTGGTGGAGGGTATATAAAAAAGAGGTGCAGATAGGAGAAAGGGGCTAAATATGATCAAAATATATTGTCCTGGAACCTTGCTAATATGAATTTATAGCAATGGTGTCAGCATGCACAACACCCATCAATCAGACAAAAACACAGCATAGAACTGGAGAAATGGACAGCAGACCCCAATCTTAGCCAAAGAACTATTGGCAGCTGAGTACTGCTGGGTGAGGGAGAGTAGTTCCTCTTTAAGGAGAGATCCTAGATAGGCTGACTAGACCCCAATGAATGAACCTGCACTTAGGGACATCTGGGTACACTAACTTGACTCAATAGGCCTTAACATATATGACAGAATGCATTGAAGTTTGGTTCGGGGGCTATAGGGAAGTGTAGATGGGGGAGGGTATAAAGATGATTGAGATGTTTGTATTAAATGTACAAAAATTCAATAAAAAATAAACATTAAAAAATTCACAAAAACTCAATATAAATAAATAAAAGGAAAATATTTTAGTTTATTCACAATGAAATACAATAGTGTCAAAGCAATGACTTATGAAGACTTGTAACTTCTCCCAGCAATGGGATGTTTCATAAAAATAATGTTGAGCTAAGGATAGCTAGTATATATCTAAGCTTATAAGTTTCAAAGCATGGGTGAAGTGGACAGTGTTCTATGTAAAAGTTAATAGTGCTTCTGTGAACACAGCAGTGTAGGTCTGTAGGAGAATGGCTCAACAAGTTGTGGTGTACTCATATAACAGAATGTCCCTCAACCACAAGAAAAAATAGCAAATAAAAAGCCCCGTGACAGGAATGAGCTCCCCGGCCCTGGAGCTGCTGACTAGGGGATCCCATAGATGCTCAGACAACACTGACTATTGCCATTGCTCTTGGTTACCCTGGAGAACTTGACAGTAAGACTCTAGAACAGAAGAAACTACATGATAAATTGTAGACCAAACATTGGAAACATCAAGCTGGTATTGACCTCAAAGCTTCATTTCTCTTGGCTAGTTTTCATAATACTGGAAGGTGCTATGCATGCTACCAGAAGAGAAAAGTACTCATCAACTTTATCAGATGTGAACCCTATAAGCTACAACAGTGACTTGAATGGCAAGATGTACCCTCTGGTATAATAGCAACATAAATGCTTGGGAGGTGATGAACCAGTTTACCTGGCTCTGTTATCAGGGCCAAGAGCCTGTGGTTAGGCAGGTCACAGGCTATAGGCCAAAACCTATTATTGTTCTGCTAAATGGAAATAGTTTGAAACAAACTCCTAAGGACTTATTTTTATGCCCATTGATTAACTCTCACCAGAGAAAGTTCTTGCAGGAGATGGCGATTAACACAGACCACAACTATGCATAGAAAATAAGGGGCAGTCGAGTGCTGAGCCTCAAACAGGACACCTATATCCTACCTTCTCCTCCCAAGGCTCAGGAATTGTTGCAGAAGAGGGACAGAAAGATTTTAAGAGCCAGGGGTGGCGGATGAATACAAAGAAACTGCGTTTTCTGGACCCAACAGGGAAGTTGCATATATGAACCCACAACACTTGTGACAGAATGCACAAGACATGAACAAGCCCCAACCACACAAAAACACAGCATGAAGGGAAGAGGCAGTGAAGAAGCCCCAGCCGTAGCTGAGGCTCTGTTGGCAACAGATAGCTGCTGGGAAAGGAAGAGTTAGTTTTGTTTAAAGGTGTGAGGCCAGGTAGGTTGACCAGGCTCCAGGGGATGAACCCACACCCAAGTGCATACGTGGAACAAAAATTAGACTCAATAGGACTTTACAAAACATAGAGGACATGAGGTAACGGAGAGGTATGGGGGATGGGTAAAGGTCTGAGGGGAGATGGGGGAGGGGCCTAAATATGATCAAAGTACTTTGTATAAAATTCTCAAGCAATCAATAAAATATTATTAAAGTAGAGTTTGATATGTATATACAACACTATAGATGCATCCCAAGAACATTCTGGATGAAGAGGCTTTACCTGTGATTCTGCTCTGTGATGCTCTGCAATAAAGAAAGCTAAGTGACTGGGAAGAAATCCTCCCAGAGCAATAGAAGTGGGAACAACTACAGCAATATGTCATGAGGGAATTTGGTATGGTGATGATAGCTTTACTTACCCTGACTGCATTAATCTACACAGGTGGAATCACATTATAACTCAATAAATACTCCTCAGCATTATGTGAAATGTTCAATTCTCTGTATTTGCATTGCATGGTAGTTTAATACCTTAAGATAAAGTACAATTAAACCTTCATCTCTAGCTAGTGATATGCATGATGAATAAATCATGAGAAAGTGAATTAGTTTCCGGAATTTACTGCAAATTGCATAAAAATAAGATGGACTTATGGATAGATGGAAGTAAGGGGGACTAATACATACAAGAAGTAAAATATTAATAGGGGGATTTAAATGATAGGTATTTTCTACATATTTAACTACATCAGCACTAAATTGTTTTTAAAAATCTACTTCACTTGGGAGGCAGAGACAGGTGGATCCTCTGTGAGTTCGGGGCCATCCTGGTCTACAGAATAAGTTCCAGGCAGCTGGAGCTACAGGGAGACCCTGTCTCAAAAAGACCAAAAAATTAAAAAAATAAAATAAATAAAATTCCTATAACTGGTATATAAAGATGATTCCAAATGTAAATAAAGCAGCTCTCTTAAGTAAGCAGCTCACACTGTGCATACTATTTTACACATAAAGAAACTTTCATAAAATCCAAGTAAAGTTTAGGTTTCTGACTATAATCTCGGGTGTCAACTCAACACACCTAAAGAGAGCGAACTTCAACTGAGGAATTTCGGCCACAGAACTGGCCTGTGGTCATGCCTATGGGGCATTCTCTTGATTGTTAACTGATGTAGAACGGCCCAGCCCAAGGGCAATGCTACCCCTGGACAGGTAAGCATGGGCTGTATGACAAATAAAGCTGAGCAAGCCAGGAGAAGCAAGCCGGCAGGCAGCATCCTCAGTGACTCTCCTGCCTTCAGTTCCTGCCTCGGTTTTGTAACCTGTAAGCTAAATAAATCCTTTCCTCCCCAAGTTGATTTCGGTTATGGTGTTTTATCAGAGCAACAGAGAAGCAAGCTAAAACACTGGCCATCATCACTTCAGAACTATAAAGTACAACTGAACTCGGAAATGAATGAAAGACAAATACTAAGACAGTAAAATTATCATTATTTGTTGAGGGTGGAACTATAGTATCTCAAAGGAAGAACTAATAAAAGCTTTCTGAGAAAAGATAGAAAATTTAAGTTGATCAAATATATAATAAATATCTAATCATAATTATAATTTAATTAAAGGTAAAACATGCAAAAGAATCATTAGCAAGAAAAGTAACATTATAATCAACATAAACATCAGTTAGAACACATAATGAATTATATTTTCAATAGAAACTAAAACTATCAGTGCTGGGGAGATGGCTAAATGGATAAGAACACTGGCTGCTCTTACAGAGGATGGGGGTTCAGTTCCCAGCACCCACAGGGTGACTAAAACTGTCCATAACTCCAGTTCCAGGGAATCCAATGGCCTCTTCTGACCTCCTCAGGCATTGCACAGCATGGGTGCACTTGCATACATTCAGGAAAGACATTCATGCACATAAAATTTTTTTAAAATAAAATAAATCTTAAAAAGGAAACTAAATCTATGAAATACCAAGGAAAACCTTCATATACAATAAAACATATTGAGCAGCACAAAACTTTCTCTCTGTCTCTCTCTATCTCTCTCTCTCACACACACACACAATCTTACAATTATATGTGTACATGTATCTAGAGGCTCTCTAGATTTTTATAATAGGAAGATTAAATTACTGAGTTACCATTTTTAACCAAAGTCCAATATAGTCCTAATTACTATCAAAATACTGTACTATTGGATATAGACTGTTAGACTATGGGATTCATAAGTAAAATCTAAATGCATACCACCTTTATGACATAAGTCATACATGTCACAATAGAGCGGGGTTCAAGCACTTGATAGGCTCATGGAATCTTCCCAGGAGGAAAATCTCTGTTCTTTGCCCCATGTACACTGGGACATAACTATGGAAGTCTCTTGTTACAAGAAGTAACATAAGTTAAGTGACCCAGTCATCCACAATTGCTTGATGGCCTCCTTCTTAAGGAACAACAAACAATAAGCACTTAACCTTTCCGAGATCAACTTTGAAAGATGTTCAATATTTGTAACTTCCTTCTACTTTGGACTTTGGAACCTTGTTTGCGCCTATGCTGTCTGCTTCCCTTATGTCCTTGGTGCTGTTGTTTATTACATTTTCCATTAAGACAAGAAATTGTAGACTTGTAATTCATCCCACCACCACTCTTTTCCCACTTAACAGACTCAGTTATTTTAAATAAAACCCAGAAGACCACCAGCAAGAAGCTCATCACTGACCTCTGTCACCACCTGGCCAGGAGCACAGTCTATCCTTTCTGACTCAGAGATGTCTGGACACTCAGGAGTAAATGAAGAATCTGTAAAGAAAGCAAAGGGCAAAGTTGAATTTACAGTGTAATCACAAACTCCGGGAAGGAAAAAACAAAATGTACATTTCCCTTTTAAAATGTGCAATTCTAGGCTGGGCATGGTGGGGCACACTTTTAATCCTGGCACTCAAGAGGCAGAAGCAGGCAGACCTCTGTGAGACTGAGACCAGTCTACACAGTGAGTTCCAGGCCAGCTAGAGCTATAGGGAGACCCTGCCTCAAAACAAACAAACAAAAAACAACAACAAAAAGCCCAGATACATACAACTCTATGGTTTCCACTAATTTACAAGGTTGGATAAACAATAATGACTAATGAATTCTAAAATACTTTGATCAGCCCCCAAAGAAATCACATATGTGTTATTGATATTTTTCTATCCCCCTTTTCATTCAGTCTTGAGAGAATATGCATCTATTTTCTCTGTGGATTTGTCTGTTCTGAAGCAGTTTATGTCTGGCATGGAGTTTCCAAGGTTAGTCCACACTTTAGTATGTATCAATGCTTCATTCCCCTCCATGGGTAAATCATATTCCATTATACAAACAGGACAGAAATGATGTGCATTTGGGTCAATTCCACTGTTCAGCCATTACACATAATTCTATTATGAACATTCACGTTGCAGTTTCTGTGTGAAAGTGTTTTCGGCTCTCTTGATTACAGATCTGGAATTGGAGTGGTTGAGCCATAACTAACTCTATCTCTAACTTTTTTTAAAACAAATTGCCAAAGTGACTGTACCATTTTATTTTCCTACTGGCAATGTATTAGGGTTCCAACTTCTTCGTTAGCTAAAGATCACTTGTTCCTATGTTATTAAAATCACCTCGATGAAGTAGCATCTCATTGATTCGGCTTATTTTCTCCAAATAATTAATAATGTTGATTATCCTTGCTAGTCTTAAGGTCATTTGTAGATTTTTCTATGGAGAATGGTTTATTTATATTCTTTGCTTATTTACAAATTAGGTTTCCTTTTTATTTCTGAATTGCAGCTTTTTAAATGTTTTATTGAGCTTTTGTACATTTCATTCAACAGTTCTAAATCAAATTTAGACCCTATCCATGCCCCCCACCCCTACCATCGGACCTTATGTATTCCGCCATACATGCTAAGTTCTATGCAAGGAAGCATTTGTACCCAGATGTCCTTCATTATATATCTTAGATGCTAAGCACTGTTTTACATTTCCTTTAGAAACATTAATGTATTTCATGTGGGATTTGGCGGGGGACTGTTTAATTTTGTCATTTGAAGGACAAAAGTTTTCAATTTATTTGAAGTCCATTTTACCTACTTGTTTCCTTTTGTTTCTGTGCTTGAGATTCATTTAACAGTTGACTAATTCAAGATCTCAAATATTCATAGCTATGGGGTTTTTCTTAGAGGTTCACAGTTTGGGCTTTTACATTTAGGTCTTGATCTATTTTAAATTAATTTTCAGATATATTTCCAGGTAGAAATCAAGAATTTTTGCAGGGGGATATCTAGTTCTATTATCCATTTGATTTTTTTATTGTTTATGTTTATGTTATTTGTCTATTTGTTTGTTTTTCAATAGATTCTCACTCGGTAGCCCAGGCTGACCTGGAACTCATTATGTAGTTCAGGTTGGCCTTGAACTCATGTCAGCCTCCTGCTCAGCCTCCCAGTGCTGGAATTACAAGTGTAAGCCATCATGTTAAACAAATAAAACTGTATAAAAACAAAAATCTTCTGCATAGTAGAAGAAACAATCACCAGAGGGAAACAGCAAGATATAGAAAATGAGAATGTATATGCAAGCCATATACTTGAAAGGAAGTTAAATTCCAAATTCTACAAGGAATCCATAAATGAATAACCTGATTAAACACAGGCTAAGCACACAAATAGATATTTCTTCAAAGAAGGCACACCAATGACCAACAGGGGTGAAAAGATGCCCAACATCACTAAGCACTAGTGATTTGCAGATCAAAACCACAAAGAGATATCATCTCACACCTGCTCAAGAGGCTACTATCAAAACAAACCAAAAGACGACTGTTGGAGAGATGTGAAAAATGTGAACCCTTGTGTGCTATGGATAAAATGTTTAAAATAAAACTACCACATGATCTCTTAATCCACTTCCAAGAATTTAACCAAAAGAATTGATGTCAAGATCTTAAAGAGATATTATACTTCCCTGCTAACTCTACCACTATTCCCTATAACCAAGATGTGTAAACACCCTAAATGCCCATTGAAGGCTGAGTGAGACAAAGAACATATAAATGTACGTGTATCTGAGTCACAGGGCATAGAGCAATCAAACTGATATCGACCTGCAAGCTTCATCTTTACTACCTAGGTTTCGCAGTGCTGAAAGGTGCTATGCACACTATCGGGTGAGAAAAGTTACCAACAGTCTTACTTAGCTGTGAACTCTGGGAGCTACGATAATGACTGGCCCGGTAAACTATGCCCATTGTGCAGTAGTGGCAGAAATGTTATGGGAGTGACCAACCACTTTCTTGGTGGATTTGAAGTTCATTCCACAAGATGGAACCTATGCCTGGTACCAAAACCCATAGCTGGGCCAAAAACCCATAGCTAGCTAGGTCATAGGCTCTAAAAGAACCTGGTACTGTTACTCTGCTAAATGAGCATAGTAAGAAACTTCCCCTGAATTCTTTTCTTCACACCCAAAACAATATTTCATCTCTCATTCCTCAACAGAGAAGCTTCTTTCTGCAATAGATGACCATCAGTAGAGACCTACAACCAGCCAACACGAAGAGAATAAGAGACTGTTGGATACCCAGCTCTAAATGAGACACCTATATCACATCTCCTCATCCCCAGGCTCAGGGATGATCTTGGAGGAGGGAGTGGAAATATTGTAAGAGCCAAAAGCAGTGGATATCTGCAGCAAAATAGTATATTTCAGACCTGACATATGAACTCCCAACATCTGGGACTACATGCAGGAGACTTGCCCAAGATCAAGCCAGCCAAATCCCAGAATAGATGGGGAGGGGCTCACGAAGTCTCACCCTTGTAGAAGAAGCTATTGACAATTAATGGCTAGGGGAGGGAAAGTCAGTTTTCTTCAGGAACCCAAACCCTAAAAGGTTACCCATGTTCCAGTGGATAGTTTAACACCTTTGCACATACAAGCAGCATTCAGTGGATTCAGTGGATATTTAAAAAGAAAGAGAATATACAGGAAGTTGGAAAAGAAAAATGGTGGGGGGGGGATGGAAGGAGCTACAGGGAAAGGGGGGTACATTTGTTCAAAACCCATTATATTTGTGTATGACTATTTAAAAAAAGAATTTTAGAAAGAAAATGTATATTTACATACATTCAAATATATTTAGTCTTAAAAAATAAGTCCTGCAATATGTAACAACCTGGATGAACCTGGGGGATGTTATCCTAAGTGAAAGCAAGCAGTCATAGAAAGATAAATACCTCATTATCTCCTATGTGAAATGCTTACAACAGTCAAACAGAGAAGCAAGCAGAATGTGGAGAAGGAGATGGATAATTGCTGATAAATGTGTATAACATTTCAATTACGCAAGGTAAGTTCTAGAAATCTGATACACAACATTGTTCCTGTAAGTAACAATACTCTTTGGTATATATAAAATTCTATTAAACAGGTAGGACCATATTACATATTTTCAACCATGAAATAGATATTAAATCTGTTTTTCAAGTCATATAAGCATATATTTAAAAATAGGTCAGAGGAAAAGTCTAGTATGTAAAAAGAGTTAAAGCAGTAACTGCTTTGGATGGTCAGAGTGTTTTAGCGTGATTACAGATATGGTCTGGTTTTATGCTAAGTAAAAGAATAAACACATATATACTAGATAGAGCATAATCTCTTTTGTTATTTAAAAGTGTTACACAGGGACTGAGAGATGGTTCAGCAGTTAAGAGCACTGGCTGTTCTTGCAGAGGACCAGGGATCAGTTGCCAGCACCAACATGGCAGCTAACAACCATCCATAACTCAAGTTCTATGGAATCCATTGTCATCTTCTGGCTTCAATAATGAATAAAATGGTATCTTTGGCATGCAAAGGGGACTTCCTCTACCCATCTTTCCAACTCAGCACCCACATCACCCTTACCTGAAGGTTTCTCTAGCACAAGAAGCAGCAAAATGATATCCAATGCCAATAAAATTATATTGAAAATGATCAGAAGGACTTCCAATATGTTTAGCTTCTTCGCCATCTAGACAGAAACAGATAAGTAGATCACCACAGAGCTCCATCAGTCTGAAGGAATAGATAGGCATTGTGATTAAAATGTCAACTGTGGGGCCTGGGGACATGGCCAGTCAGGAAAATGCCTGACTCACAAATCCAAACCTCTGAGTTTGAATCTCCTGTTGAGTGTGCTAGGGAGGCAAACAGGGGCTGTGCTGGCCAGCCAGTCTAATCAAATTCGTGAGCTCCAGGTTCAATACAAGACCCTATTTCAAAAAGTACAGTGGAGAGAAATACAAAAAGGCACCCAACGCCAATTCCATACCTCAGTATACCCAAAACAGTCATACCTCACACACACACACACACACACACACACACACACACACAGTTAACTTGTTCATAAGACAGACTTGATCATCAGCCCTTCTCAGCAGTTCTTTTTGCATAATCCAGAACATATTTGCTCCTGTCATCCCGTGTCTCCAATGTCTTTAGTGTACCTAACACTTCTAGAGCGCTTGCCATTTTCTATGCAAAAACAAGGGCTGTTTTCTTTTTATATTATTTATTTATTTTCTGTGTTTGTATACGTGTGGGAGGGAGGAGCATGTTGCTAGAGTGCATGTGTGGAGGTCAGAAAACAACTTGCAGGAGTCGGTCCTCTCCCTTCTCCACCTGGGTTTCAGGTATCGAACTTAGGCTGTCAGGCTTGTGTTCAAGTGCCTTCCGCTGAGCCATCTTGTCAGTCCCAATAGTGGATATTTTCAAGGAAAAGCATATTAGATCTAAAAACCTGGAGTGAGAAAATGAACCAACATACTCAAGATAGAGGGATGAGAGACAGAGAGGGTTCATCAGACTCTCCAATGTGACTCAACATTCTCACTTGTTCTGTTCAGTGGAAAACAAGGCACGAGTAGGGAGAAAGGACATGACAAAATTGATTGCAAGTCCTGTTCCTGTTCCTCTAGAGGATGCTCAGGTGTTTCGCGGTGTAGAATCACAGTGATCCTTTTAAGGATCTGATAACATAAGCAAACTCGATCCTGATCGCCAGCATAATGTTTTCTTGTAACACACAAACACACGTAAATTCGGTGGCTAACAATAACCCTGACGATTATGCTTTGGCCTAAGTGTTAAAACACTTGCTTCACTGAATGCATGAATTGGGAATCGATGGACGTGAATTCCAACCTGATTTTCTTACTAAGAGGGGCTGCATACCTGCTTAGACCTGTGTCTCTTCATCTCCAAAAATGTGGATTATAGTTCACTTTTTTGCTCTAATGATATCAAGTTCACCGTTATTGTGTATCTTACATTTCCAGACCACCTTACAACTCCAATAGCTATGGTCACCACTCCCCTTCTACCAACCCCCACACCGGAGCTATGCCCCAGAATTTATAACTCCTCAGTCGTTTCACTTTTGAAATCCTAAGCACTGCTTGCCTGCTGTTCACAAGCTTGTATCCTTTTATTCTTTCCTTTTTTAAAATGTGTGTGTTATACGCCTGTATGTGCATGTGTGTGTGTGAGGGTGCCCACCACCATGTGGGCACATGTGGAGGCCAAAGATGTTTTCCTCTATCATTTTCCACTGTGCTTTTTGAAACAGTGTCTCTCAGTGAATCTGAGATCATCATTTTGGTTAGACTGCTTGGCTAGTAAGTTCTGGGGATCCACCTGTTTCCACCAGCCCTCTCCAGGGTTGGGGTTACAGGGAAGTACACAGCCCATTCCCGATTTTATGTGGATGCCAGAGATTTGAACTCAGGTCCTCCTGATTGCACAGCAAGCATTTTACTCACTGAGCCTTATCCCCAGCTTTGACGTCCTTTTCCCTTTCCCATTGCCTTATTTTAAACTTATTCTTACACTTTTTTTGTTTGTTTTATGTGGGGGGGTATTAGTTTATTTTTTCATATAGGTAGGTTCATCTACTCATGTTATATTACTGCATTTCAAAGGCAAAAACACAGTTGTCTGTTCCCAATACCAAGGCCAGATATAGCCTTCCCCCTAAGATAAATACACACAACAGGAGCACTGCCATTCTGCCATACCATGCCCAGCCCAGGAGTCAGTAGAGACCCTGCCAGGCTGAAAGCCAGCCGAGCCCTTCTGTTGTCCCCCCTCCCACCCCTGGGGCCTCTGAGCTTTCCCAAAGGTCATTCACAGGTCACCAGCAACAGGGCAGACAGAAAAAGGCACAGCATATGATGGCATGGTCATAACTCCCAGGAAAAGGAACTGCTCCCTGAATCCTCAGTCCTGGAATCCCCGGGGAGAATGCTAATCCAGCATTTCATCAGCCAGACAAATGTCCAGACCCAACAGTGTCTTGATTGTGCCTAGGACCTGAGGGATTCCCCCCAAGAATGCTGGAAGTTCAGAAAGTAGAGGAAACAGGCTAAACAGTATTTCCCTCAGTTCTGAAAATAAATCATACACTTGACACAAACAAAATTTAACAGGAATGAAAAAGAGAAGACAGAATCTTGTTTCAAGACTGAAGGAAGTAACACAAACACACACTCAGGGCCTTTGTGTCCTTTCCTTAAGGCACTCTAGAAAAGTCAGGATCTAAAGAGAGAAAGGAAGGCCTTTACATTTCCCCAGACTCCACCCAGTGCTGCCCTTCTCAATTGAAGGACCTTAATAAGGCCTGGGAACTGATGAAAGCTCAGACGTTGCATAGCCCGGCTGCTTTTGCCAGGAAGATAGTTTCTAACCACTACAAAGACTTCTGGAAAAAGCAGCAAGTTAGAATCTGTGATGCCCTTTGCACACATAGGCTCAGGACAGGCCATCAGCTCAGCCTCCACATTCAGGGCTGGCAGTGGTTGGGGTTCTGGCTGCCAAAAACAAAGCACTTAGCTCTGCAGTTAGGCAGCTGAATCTTAGAACCTCAACCTGCGCTGGACCTGACAGGTTACACCATGGTCTGTTGAGACCTCAGGTAGCTACCGATCCCCAGCAGAGTGAGTTTGTGCACAACAAATCCCCCAATAGGTTCCCCTCAAGGATTAGGGGTACCTGATAAAAGCCTGAATGGAAGACAGGAGTCTTGAGGCAACAGAATTCTCAGGAAGAGGCAAGTTCAACTGAACTTTCTAGATTTCTAGTTAAAAGGCCCGGTCATGCTGGAGAAGGAATAGTCTGTTTGACCTTGAGTGTCACAGGCAAGTTTCAGGGAACACAACAAAAGAATGAAAAGGGAGATGGAGGACAGAAGGGGAATGACGGGCCAAGAGAGGATAGAGGAGGGACAAGAACTGGTAATGCAGGGTGGGCCAGGGAATAAAGAGCAGAGGCTCTTGGGAGGTAGTGCCTCACAGAGGAGGGGTTCCTTCCAGCTGGGGAAGAACTAAGCAGTGGTTCACAACCTGACTGCTGTGATTTGCAAGCTCACAGCCTTGGGCCCTGAGGGATCAGTTGCAAGAGGCTGGGGTTCCTTCTGCCCTGTCCATCTAGACAAAGAAAAGAGAGCCCCACCCTGAAGTCAGAATCTGTCACCCAGGTACCCAGCCCAGAAGTCTAGCAGAATAATGCTGACTGGAGATTTTTCCCTTATCAAGAGACAAGGAGGGGATTTTGATCTTCATAAAACCTAACCTACCAGGTATATCAGGTGCCCATTTGTGACCATTACACCATACATTATTTTTATCTCCTACAAAAGTCCCTTTACTACATTTAAAATGCATAGGAAATTCAAGTTTACATAGCATTCTCAGAAAAATAAATTGTCATAACACTAAATAGTCTTCAACTTTAGATCCACACAAAATCAAGCTACAACATAACAATATAATTAGAATTAATTTGGTCTTTGAAATACTACAAATTGCTTCTTTTAAAAAGTAATTTTTACATTCAGAAATCAGGCAGGCCACTAGAGAAAGGACACCGTAAGTGAGAACACCCCAGACTTCTGACCCTCTGGTACTAAAAGTGCCTTGGAATCTATGTTCAGAAAGTTGGAGATTCAAGTTTTAATATTCTTTTGCTAAATAAAGGCACACTCATAGAGGCTGGCAAGACAGCTCCATGGGTGAAGGCACCTGTCAGAACCTGAGCTTGATCTCTGGACCGTATATGGTCGAAGGAGATAACTGACTGCTGAAAGTTGCCCTCTGACCTCCACAAGTGTGTCATATCATATCCACGTGCATATGCTCGGGCACGCACACACACACACACACACACACACACACACACACCACAAAGACATATAAAAAGAATTTCAAAGAAAAAGACACAAAGTGATTTCTGCAGTTGCAGATCATTGAAAGAAGTTGAGAGAGGGACAGAATGTGAAATCATTCTGGTTGAAATTTTGGTCAGAATTTCTGGCTGAAATTCTGTGGATTTCATTTAAAAATGAAAACTAGACACTATCATACCAATCCAAATTCAACAGCAGTCTCCAAGTTTTCATGAATGACATTACGATTTAAAACAAAGTTCATCATTGCAATTCCATCCATTGGAATGTGGGAATGTGCCCTGCAGACACCAAATTTCGAGCTGTGCACAGTTCTCTTTGGGGTGACATCGTAAACATGTTCAAGATGGCCCCAGTGGCTAACAGTTTTTACACTGACAAACGTGTTGTAGTACTGCATCAAAGGCTGAGTTGGAGGCCAAGCATTCCGCTCATATGATGTTCTGAAAAGATGTAGGAATGATGAGCCATGGACCTGTCACTCAGAGTGTATAAATGAGAGCCCCCCCACACACACACGCACTGTCAGAGACACACAACAGAGGTCCCAGGCATTTTCAGTTCTCTCATTGTACCAAATGCTTGCTAGGTCTCCTGATGTTCACTGTGATTTTGGTATGCAATGTGTATCTCTTTAAGTCCAACACCTGTTAGGTAACTGAGTTCACACCATCAAAAAGCACATATTCTCCTCTGTGGGTACAACTCCTCACACCGCTAATGAGTGGGCTCGCTTTGCCTGTCTCCTGGACGTTGTATCAGCCCACATCTCCTGACCACAGTATGTGGGTGAGGCACAGACATGCCTCTATGAATTAATCGATTAAAAATGTCATCTTCTGGTCCTCAGACCCAGTAGTTATTAGAAATCTATTGATGGGAAGAAACTTGTTCACTGAAAGCAGAGACGGCACCAAAACTTTGAATGGTGAGGTAGGCTGAAGCCAAGGTTGTCCTTCAGGGTAGCACTGCACCTGTGGGCATTGTGGTCATCCATCTGAACGAGGTCCACATCACTAAACACGACACAGTCGTAGTGCTTCAAGGCTTCTTGAAAGCATGTATTGAGGAGCTTAGTGTTACTGAACAGAGCATCTCCCTCCTGGCTGATAAAGTACATACCATAGTCCAACTGCTGGCGCTACAAGATTGCAAGATCCAAAGGAGGTAACAGAGCTAACACCTGAGGCGTTCTGCCAGTAGCGGAATTGATAGCTACCTATGGCTGTGACACTGTCCATCTATCTCCCGGTTCTGCTTTGCCAAAACCATAGGCATATGAAAATCATTCAGCATGGTGCCAGCGAGCACAAGGAGCTCCGCAGGGCAAGCGGGCAGCTGTGGTGGAGGACCCCGGGTGCGAAATTTACTTGCTCCCAGGACTGGGACCAGAAACCACACCAGGGCTGGAGTGGTCATCCAGGGCTCAAGGGAGAGGCCTATAGGAGGGTACATTGTGCAGTGGTGTAGGGACTGGGACCAGTTGGGGCAGGCAATAAGAGAGGAAGACTAAGGTGCAGAGTGCAGAGGGCCACAGCAGGCAGCAGCCTCGCTGCCCATAGAGTCTCGGGGAACATCCCAGAGCAGCCCCAATCATCCCTTTCCTTGAATGAGGACCCAGGCTTTTGTTCTTTGTTCCGTTTCCCTTGTTCTCTTGGAAACTGCTGGCTTTTACCTGCGACTGGCCTAAGCCTCAATGTGTACTGCTTAACGACATTGTTTACATTTTCCTTGTTCCTTATCCATTAACTGACTCTCTAGACAGAAACAAAGGAGCCAAACACTTGCCTGGGTGTTGATACATTGCACATAGATGCCTCCAGGGTTCATCGTATCCCCTCACAAACTCACACCTGTGGCCCACTGATGGTCTTAGTGAGACAATGAGAGGTCTACATGTCTTATTTTCGCCAGCACCTTAGCTGCTAATTACAATGGATACGCTCTTAATCACCTGTCGAACCCCTCCCTCCTCCTGAAGCATTCCACCCCAAACTTAAATTTTCTATCTACTGTCCTGGCTCCTTTTCACTTGTCTTTCAGTCTTCTATTTCATTGAATGTTTAAACTCTTCAAAATGTCTTTGAGCCCCCCTTTAAACTGCTCACACTCTTTAAGTAACCTCCACCACTCATAGGACTCTACATAACACCTGACAATAATCTGGTCTGTATTTCAGAGACTGAGATTCATGTATTCCATAGTATGTTCGATGTCTCTAGTAGTCCCAAGACTCAACCAAAATGAACACATTTAAACATAACATCACACCCCTGCCCCTTATAACCTGGTCTCAACTCCTACCAGCCCTGCCAATCAAGTAGTTTTCAAATAATAACTTGAGGGGAAAATCAACATTTCTTTTTAAACTCTTGGGGATTTTTTTTAACTCATCTTTTATAAATTTTTGGTTGTCAGTTCTAACCACCAGTCACTAGCTCAGTTGCACTGTTTTCCGAGTAACATTGAGAGGTGGGGAACAGGTCATTCCCCCAATTACCCAGTAGAGTCATTGGGATTGCCTATATTCAAATCTTAATAGTGCTGTAGATAAACTATAAATGGTTTCAATTTTCAACTGAGACAACCTTTACATTAGTGTATAATAATCCAAGATAAGAAGCCCTTCAATATTGAAATGAAAGCAAGGAGCAATGATTAACATACAATTTGCCAAAAGGAGTTTGAGATGAAACTTTAGCTAGAGAAACTGAGGTTAGGAGATTGAAATTGGCATGTTTTAATTGTTCTTTCTTTTTAACCTAAAGCTATTGGTTGGGGGCTGGAGAGATGCCTCAGAGGTTGAGAGCACTGGCTGTTCTTGCAGAAGACCTGGGTTCAAATCCCAGCACCCAGTGGTGGCACAACTCCAGTTCCAGAGGGATCTGACACCCTTTTCTATCCTCTGTGGGCATTGCATGACACAGATCCACTTACATACATGCAGGCATAACACTCATACACATAAAAAGTAAAAATAAATAAAGTTTTGAAAATTAAAGCTATTGGTTGACTATCTTCAAGCCTAAGTTATTGAAAATATTCACTCTCCATTATATATGTATCATGTGCTGAGGAGATAGCTCAGTCATCAAAGCACACAAGCAAGAGGACAGGAGTTTGAATTCCCAGGTCCCAGTAAATGGCAGGTGGGCATGGTGGCTGTCCTATGAATCCAGCCTTGGAAAGCAGAGACAATAGATTCCCCAGAACAAACAATGTGGCTACTAGCAAAACTAGCCATATAGGTGAACTCTGGGTTTGAGTGAGAGACCCGGCCTCAAAAAACTAAGGTGAAAGATTGAAGAGCTGGGACAAAGACTGAGAGGCACGGCTTCTTCAGCTAGTGCCTGAGCATTCACTCACTCCACGTCTCTCAGAATGCAGAACTTGAAGGCCTAGATGACAAACGTCTGAAGGTGGAATTGCGTGCACTGAAAGAAGTCTGAGGGACCCATTCCAACACTCATAACTCCTGACTTCATTTCTTAGACACACAGTTCAAGCTCAGTATTACAACAGACAGTGGCCATCAATCATTCTCCTTCTCCAAGTACCATTTCTCTCCGTTGGAAGAATTCTGTTCCCAGCCTCATCAAGCCAGAAGCAACCACATCTTCTATATCTCCTTCACCTCCCCAAGGGAGCAGATCCTATGTGGTAGCTCAGGAAATGTGGGGAGCAGGCATTATCCAGCCATAAGCTATTGTCATCCAGGGGAAATGTGAGCACACGTGGAGGCAGAAATTCTTCCCTGTCTAGAAATGCTTTATGTGGAAACCTGAGACATAATCACCTTCCTCTGAGTCCCTGCCACCCTTAACTGACTCCCAGAGGATTCCAGCTATTTGTTCTTCCCGTGGTTTGTCCCAGTGAGAGGACTTCTTACAACCCTCACCATTGGGCCTCCAAACACACACACACACACACACACACACACACACACACACACACACACACACACACACACACGCGGTACACACACACACACACACACACACACACACACACATACACATACACACACGGGGGGGTCGGGTGGAGCATCCATACATGTGTACCCATGTGTATATACACATCTGTATTCAACTTTCACTCTTCATCCTCTATAGAAAGCGAAGAAAATATAAGGGCCAGAAGAAATGTGTATCTGAAAGTATCTAAATCATTTAACAGAGGAAGAAACAAGAAAATTTACCAAAGGGAAAGGATTCCACTTGCTCCAGAACGAACTACATAGACAACAGTACTTACCTCACAGCCTTTTTGTCTTTCTTTGCTGTGTCTGTCCCTCAGTGACCCTTAAGGAACACTGAGCAAAGATAACTAGGCTAGTAGAGCCAGCTTCTTCCACAATTGATTTACTGCCCCTATAAAGTTGAAGGTAATTGGAGGAGGGAAGCACATTTCCCAACAAACCATAAAAGGGTTCTTGCTCTCTCTGTGACAGGAAGACAGCACCACTTGTTAATGAATAAGGAAGGTGGGTTTAGTTTGGGGGCGTTTCTAATGACTGCCCCTCCTTTGGGTTCCTGTTTGCATCTGATTTCTTTGCTTGTCACATTATATTGTGTTCATTTGTCTCCCATGTAGCCCAGAGAGCTCAAGAGAAGATTCTGCCTATCTTTTCCAGGGTTTATCTCCAGTGCTTAGCACTTTATAATCTATACATAGTTTCTTTTGTTGATCTAGCCATTTGTTGAATAAGTAAGAAAAAGATTAAATCGCTTTTGGTTTGTCACATTGTTTCCATTTTTATCTCTAAAGTTCACTTATGTTGACTCAGTTTTCATTCATAAAAATATGCCTTCCTACTAATTATTCTAAATAAGCAAAGCATTGTTAAAAGAAACTGCAGGACCATGATGAGGTAAAACACATCTGGTAGATGCTTCATGCCTGTAGACTGCTCAGTCCCTCTGAAACCTATTTTTAAGCTTAAGGAATTTCTCACTGTAAGAATTCTGCCTCCTGAAGGAAAAGGCTGAAAGTTCCTGCTCATCAACTCCCTTTCAGTCAAGGTGGAGGAAAGGGGCCTGGGTTCAGAGGACAACAAAAATCTATGAGTGATTAAATCCAGGAGATGTCAAGAAGGAAGCACCATGTGGACTCTGGGATGAGAGGGAGATGTGTGCCTTATTCTCAGTACTAAAGCTGCTAAGGGCAGAGCCAGTCCTGTCTCTCACAAGATAAACTAGGCCTAGTTGTTCACGACCCATCCTTCACCACGTAGACTATAAACCTGACTCTTTAGGGTCACAGTACAATAGGTTTTTAAAATAGTCACAAAACAGAGCAATCATAGGTACCATCCAATTTGAGAGCATATCCTCCTCTCTTCCAAGAGAAGATATACACTCATTAGTGGTCACACCCCATTTTCCTGGCACCCTATCCTTTAGCCACTAATTATATTTTATCTTTATAGGTGTTCCTGTTTTAAATATTTCTTATAAATAGTATTGTACAATTTGTTGTCATGTATTATCTGGTTTCTTTCACTTGGCGTAATATTTTCAAAGCTTCCCCTACCATTACAGGTATTGGCATTTTATTCCTTTCTATGTGTGCATAATGTCCATTTTATGGCTATACCATATTTCATTCATTCATTCAACATCTGGGTTATTTCCACTGTTTGCATCCTATGGCATTGCTGTCATGAGCATATGAATTTTGCTATGACATATATTCTCAATTCTTCTCAGTATATGCTTAGGAATGGAATTGCTGGGTCATATGGTAATGACCTGTTTAACATTTAGAAAAACTGCTTTCCAAAGTAGCGGGGCTGTTTTAAAACTTTATTTTCCCCATTCATGTTTAAAAGTATAGTGGATTATGTTGGTGGCATTTATAAAACGTAAGTGACAATGCCCAATGTTGTCAGTTGTGTTTGCTTTGAATGCTCAGAATATGGGCATTATACATACAAATACATGCAGAATCCAAGTTCTTGTATTTACAAACTTCTGTAATGACATATTTGCTTTATCTTCTGTTCCAGTATACATTGGCCTTTGTTAGAAGGAAAATTACTTAGATCTCATGTCAAATAAGAAAGATACATTGGCTAAAGTTCATGAAAGGACATGCATTGTTACACAAGATCTATTTTTATGATTGTTTGCTCTTAACTCTCCACATTCCGTGTTTGTGACATATTTCATATTGTAGTGGAGACACACAACCTAAGCTAATAGATAACGTAATTATCAATTACTGTGCTGTGGTGTGTCAACTTACACACCTGAGTTGAGGGAGAATCAATTGGGAAATTGCCTTCATTGGATTGGCATGTGGCCATGTCCATGGGGCACCTTCTTGATTGTTGAGTGATGTGGAGGGCCCAGTCTGTGGGTGGTGCCACCCATGGGCAGGTGGGCCTGTGTTGCATAAGAAAGCAGGCTGAGCAGGAGCCAGGGGAGCAAGCCAGAAAGCAGTGTTCCTCCTTGGCCTGTGCTCCAGCTCCTGCCTCCAGGTTCCTGCCCTGAGTTCCTACCTTGGGCTCCCTGATGAACTGTGACCTGGAGATGTAAGACAAATAAACCCTTTCCTCCCCAAGTTGGTATTGGTCAGCATGTTTTGTCAGAGCAATGGAGAATCAAACTAGGACAATTACTAATCAGCTGAATTTACCACTCTATTAGTTTAACTAACAATTAAAAAACACTAAGTGATTCACTAAGCTGACTTAGTAAAAAACTACCAGAAACATTTTGGAGGGAAGAGACATGCATGTGACCTGGTATCTTCCAGTTGCCCATTAGCAAGGATGAGTGAAGTCAGCTATTGGCATATCAAGCAGTTGTCAAAGCAAGCCGGGGGCTGGAATCATCAGGTCAGAAACTCTTCACTCACAGAGCATCATCCTCCAGTCTCACCGAGATCTGCCTGCCTCTGCCTCATGAGCACTGGGATTAAATGTGTTCATCACCAAACTTATAGTCTCTTGCTTTCTTTGTTTTTAATTAAAAATCCATTGACTCTCAATTTGTGCTGTTCATCTACTTCTCAGTGTGGGGCCATTTGCTGAAGCATGGTCTGTACCAGGAGCCATATTCTGGAAGAAAACTGACTTTCCATCCATCTCTCAGAAGCCACCAGCTATCCATAGCTCCTCAGTTAAGGGCAGGGGCACATGAACCTCTTCCCATTCCTTGCTAGAATGCTGCATGGCTTGATCTTCTGCAGGTTGTGTTCAGGCAACCACAACAGCTGTGAGTTCATGAGTCCAACAGCCCTGTCAGGTCCAGAAGATATTGCTTCTCTCCAGTCCTCCCTGCCTTCTGCCTCTTACAATGTTATGCCCCCCTCTCCTGCAGTGGTCCCTCAACCTTGGGGAGGTGCTATGATATAGATGCTCCATTTGTGTCTGAACCCTCCACAGCTACTTATTTCTCTGCACTTTGACCAGTTGTGAGTTTCTATGCTAACTGCCATCCACTGCATGGAGAAACTTCTCTGATGAGGTATGAGAGCTAAACTACTCTATAGGCAGAGAGATGAAGATTTGGAGGGCAGGTTGATATAACCACCTAGAAAAAGTAGTAGCATTAGGTTCAGCAGTGGGGTTCATAAGCTCCTCAACCATAAGTTCTTAGACAGATTTACAGTATGTGTTTCCTCCTGTGGAGCAGGCCTCAGAGCCAACCCAAAAGCAGTTGGTTACCCCTATAAAATTTGTGCCACTATTGCACCCAAGGGTATATCTTGCCACCTTTGTCATTGCAGTTCACAGGGTTCATAGTTGGATAAGACTGTTGCTGACCTTTTTCCCCTTCAGCACACATAGCACCTTCTTGTACTATTAGAGCTATCTACCTTAGATAAACTTTCCTGGTCAGTTCCAATTTGATTTCTCCATGTTTGGTGACCAATGTATGTAGTGTCTTCAGTGATATGGTTTTACTATCAAGCTCTGGTGGGCAACCAAGAGAAATGGCAATCATCTGTATTGCTTTGGTGTCTCCAGGACACTTCTGATCAACAACTCAAGATATGGTGGTTTGAATGATAAATGTCCCCCAAAGGCTCAAGTATTTGAATACCTAGTCAGTTGGTGCACATTTTCACAGAGGTCATGGAATCTTTAGGACGTATGAACTTGCTGGGGGAAGTATGTCATTGGGGGTGGACTTAGAGAGCTGATAGCCTTGCCCCACTTCCAGTTTGCCCTCTCTCTGCTTTCTGTGTGGGATTGAAGATGTGAGCTCTAACCTTTCTCTTCTGGAGGCCTCTTGCCATGCCTCTCCTGCCATGATGGTTTTTCCTTCCAGAATTGTAAACTAATATAAACTCTGCCTTTTACAAGTTCCCTTGGTTATGGTATTTATCACAGCAACAGAAAAGTAACTAATACACTAGGGGAAGCTTCCCATACCTGGTACTGAGCTTTTTATTTAGCAGACTATGGCTTCTGGGATGAGCATAATCTTCTCTGTGTGGTAACTCCAATTAAACATACATATGTAAGAAATTGATCCTAGAGAGGCAAAGTGATTTAACCAAGTCTCCTGACTCCATACTCCATCTAGAGATTGTTTCTGAGTTTTCCTTTTCAAATAAAAGCAGCATAGACTGCCCTGACTAATGGCTCTGTTGCCCAAATTCTCTTAGGGTCCCATGCTTCTGGCACTACTAGACAAACCATATACCAAATCTTTATCTCAATTTTTCATACTTTATATCCTGGTAGGGAAAATGAATAACTTAAAAAGGTGAACACCTAGTGTCCCGTTCCACTCTGTGGCTCAGCGTGCTGTTCCAGATCGCTTCCACACCCCACCCACAGTCTCCATTAGCTTTCACCCATGCCTTGTGGGCCCACAGTCTAGCCCAAGTTGGTAAATGCCCCCTCGCGTCCAATTCAGTGAGACACCAGGGCCACTTTTTCCACACCGCCTGCTTCTAACATGGCACTCCTTCCTCTAAGGTTAAGTCTCCACAGCTCCCTCTCTGTAGCTAACTCTCTGCAGCAAATTTGCCACAGCAGGCCCTGCCCCTTGGAAGAACAAGAACCCCTCGGGACACACTCCACCCCTTCCTCTGGCTCTAAAAATATTTCCACCAAACTTCTGCTGAGGTCCCTGAGCCTTGGAGGGGGTGATAGAGGTAGGGTGATCTCTCTTGTATCATGGCGAGATAGGGACTTCTTGGTCCTCCCCATTATTCATCTTCAAGCCATGGCCATTGGTCTATCTCAGTGGTGTTTCTTCTACTATAAAGACAAATGGAAGGAAGTAGACACATTTAAACAAACATCAATAAAATACAAATGCCTAGAAGATATCCCAGCAGGTGTACTGTACTCATTAAACAGTATAATTGGCAGTTCCTCCCTGTGGTCCCAAGGAGCCCTCTGGGCCTGGTCCCACCCTCACCTCCCTTTACTTCCCTGGGCTGCACAGCCTCTGGACATCCTGGTGCTAGCATCTTTCCTGGTCCCCAGGAGGCCTCTGGACCTGGTTCTGCCCTCACCTCCCTTTGCTTCCCTGGGCTGCACAACCTTCAGTATCCTGGTGACAGTACTTTTCCTGGGAAAGCCCAGTGGCCCCACCATGCCTTGACTCCCCTAGCCTCTTTCACACTCTCAGCTCCCCTGCCATGTCCCTCCTCCTACCCTGGATACTGGCACATTTCTTCTCATGACACCCCAGACACTGGGGCTAACTTCTTGGCACAGAACCACCACTGCTTCCTGATCCTTTACATCCAGACCAACCCAGTTCCTCCCAGTAGTCCCCAGGAGCCCTCTGGGCCTGGTCCCATACCTACCTACATTTTATTCCCTGGGTGGCTCATCTACCAGCTTCCGGGTGCTAGCAGGAGGGTCCTGCAGCGCTACCACCCCTTGACTCACCCAGCCTCATTCACCCTGCCAGCTCCCCTCCTAGCCTGGGTACTGGCCCATTTCTTGACTTGGAACCACAGACTCCTCTGTTGACCTCTAGGCCCAGAATACCCACTGCTTCCTGATCCTTTGCATCCAGACCAACTCAATTCCTCCCAGTAATGCCCAGGAGCACTTGAGGTCTTTTCCCATCCCAACCTCCCGTTGCATCTCTGGGTTGCACAGCTACCAGCTTCCTGAGACCAGCATTTTTCCTGAGCCCTGCTCCCAGGCCAGCACAGCCCCCAAATTCCTGAAATCAGCATCTTTCCTGGAGGGATCTGAGAGCAAGGAGAAAGTCTGAGAGCATCTGATCCTCATCTGACTTGGGCCTCTGTGGAAACTCTTGAAGACAAACACAAATTGGCCACTCCAATATAAGATCAAAAGAGAGAACCTGAAGCCTAGACCAACCAGCTTTTCAAGCCCAAAAACTAAATCACAAAGGCACATAAAGTTTACAAAAAGAAGCAGACCTAAACTCAACAAAGGAAGGCTTAAATCTCACACAAGAAAACGCTTGAGTCTCACACAAAAATCAGAAAATACAAAAGAAATCCACATAATCAGTGAGAAAATAATAACATGAAAAACCCAAATAATATATCCCCACCCAGTACCAACAGTCCAGTCCTCAAGAAGAGTACAATGAGAACCCCCTAGAGATAACACAGGACATGAAATTCAAAAGAAAAATTATAAACATAATAAAAGAAGTCAGTGAATTTAAAGAACACACAAACAAATTAAAGAACTCAAGGAAGATAGGGATAAACTTCTGAATGAATTCAAAAAAGAGTTAGAAATATTGAACAATACTCAGGCTGAAATGAAGAAGGAAGTGAAACACTCAGTAAGCCCATTAGAAATGATGGAAGAAAGCCTCATCAATAGGATGAATGAAATGGAAAACAGAATATCAAGACTGGAAGATAAAGTGGACAAACAAGACCACTCAAGCAAAGATGAAAAATTGAAAAGCACAAGAATGGAATATGCAGGAATTGTGTGACACCATAAAACGTCCTAACTTATAAATCATAGGCATACAGGAAGGAGAAGA
>NW_008358636.1:11008-45127 GCF_000622305.1 Nannospalax galili | reverse complement strand
GAAAATTTCCCAAAATTAAAGAAAGGCATGCTCATACAAATACAAGAAGCATATAAAACACCAAATAGGAACAGAAAAGAAACTCTCCGTGGCTCATCACAGTAAAAACACTAAACATACAAAACAAAGAGAGAATACTGAAAGCTGCAAAAGAAAAACAACAAGTCACATATAAAGGAAAACCCATCAGGATTACAGCTGACTTTTCAGTGCAAATTATGAAAACCAGAAGAGCCTGGACCAAAGTATTCCCAGTTCTAAATAACTGCAGATGCCGACCCAGATTACTTTATCCAGTCAAAATGTCTACTGTAGTTGAAGGGGAAAGAAAAATCTTCCATGGCATAAATAGGCTGAAAGAATTCATGTCCATAAAACCAGCCCTTCAGAGAGTTCTTGAAGCAATACAAAGAGCTGAAGAAAGGAATGACTATACACAAGGGGTTACAGAAAGAAATCCAATGAAGGTATAACTGTTGAAATGCAAAGCTATATCAAGAATGTGAACAGAAATAAAAATGACAGGAATCAATACACATCTTTCATTAATAACTATAAATATCAATGTACTGAACTCCCAAGTCAAAAGACACAGACTAGTTGAACGGATTAAGAAACAAAGCCCATCTTTTTGTTGTCTGCAAAAACTTATCTCACTTTGAAGGACAGGCACTACCTTAAGATGAAAGGATGGAAAAAAATATGCAAGGCTAATGATATTAAGAAAAAATCAGGCATTGCAATTCTAATATCTGATAAAATAGACTTTAAACTAAAACTAATCAGAAGAGATAAAGAGGGCAACTTCATTCTGATCAAAGGAACAATAAACCAAGAAGATATTACATTCATGAACACATATTCACCAAACTCTGGTGCACCCACCTTCATAAAAACAGTACTACAGGACTTTAAGACCCAGATTAATCCCAACTCATTGATAGTAGGGGACTTCAACATCCCATTGTATCCATTATATAGGTCAATAGGACAGAGAATTAAAAGAGAGACATCTGAATTAAACAATAACATATATCAAATGGACCTAACAGACATCTACCAAATATTTCATCCAAGCACCAAAGAAACCAGGATAATGAAAAGGAACCAGGGAGGTAAAGGAAGAGAAAGAATCAGAAAGAGAAGAACAGTAGTAAACAGGCATTAATAAGGGAGCTATGGATAAAAAATGTGGTTATTTTAAGGGGGGGAAGGTTATACGATGAAACTAAGTGATAAAGGGAAAGAAGGAGCTCAAAAGAGATGGAACCATAGGAGAAAGGGATTACTGAGGGAGAAATGGGGGAAAATGGGGGCACCATAAATGGGGAAACCATGGTGGAAGGGTTAGACAATGTGAGAAATAAACAATCCCTAGCTAGTTTTAAAAAAGAGGAAACCATATTAGTCCAACAATCTACTGAAAAATGATACACACAGCTACATCAAAGAATATAATATATGTCTAGGCAAGGTTTAGCTGAGAGTATTTGGTCCTTGCCCAAGCTCTATCTACTTGGCACATGGTAATTGAAAGTACGAGACTGATGGAACTAACCTTCTTGGATGTTTAACAGCCATACTTTGAAGCCTATACTAATTTGGTCAGAGGGACATAAAGGACAGTTTCTTCTCCTTGCCCTCCTAGGTCGACTAAGTTCCAGGGGATTATGAGCATCTCCCAAAATATCCTGTAACTGTGGTGAGCCACCTGTCCTCTTGAGGCTGTGGAGACCCCACCAGGTGGACTTGAACCAGTGTCCAGTCTACAAAGAGGAGGGTCAAAACATGGGAAACATTTCCTCTATGCTTCCAAGCAAAGCCAGCCATGGTCAAGTAAGACCTTTGACTTATCTTCACATAGATGGAACTGGTAAAAGAAAGGAGCCAGGAGCTCCTCCCAAGCCCATGTGACCCCTGAGGAACAGATCCTCAAACGGCCTTAAGAGTAAAAATAAACTGATTTATCTGGGCCAGCTGTAGGGTCTTAAACACCCAAAAGGAAAGTATAACCAAAGATTAAAGGGGTCAATATAATTTTAAGGGTCCATATGTATAGCTAAAGGCTATATAATAAGAAATAATGCCAGACAGGAGATACCTTCCTTTGAGTTATTGACCAGGGTGGCCCAAAAGACTCCCAGACAGTAACCCAGCATAGAACTGGGAAAATGAACAGCAGACCTCAATCTTATCTAAAGGAATATTGACAACTGATTGCTGCTAGATGAGGAAGAGCTGATCTTCCTAAAACAAGGATCTCTAGATAAGCTGACTAGATTCAGCAGAAGGACAAACACTGGGGAATGGCTGGGGGAGCTGACAATACACTGGATAGTAACAGGGATAACAGAGTATATGGGCTCCAGTGGGTGGTGGGGAGGCTGTGGGAGAGTGCTATTTGGGAAGTGGGTATATAGATGACTAAGATTGTTTGGGATGTTCTGAATGATATACACACAAAAAAACTAACAAATAAATAAATGACATTAAAAACAAGTATACTTGTAATGGCTTCCTCGCTAGGTCCTGCACCCTTTCTCAACACAGGGGGTTTTCCTTGTCTATAGCACCAGATGTGTGTTTCACCCCTAGGAGTGGGCCTTATCCAATTAGAAATTTGTCAGTTGTACATATGTTAGTCAAGCCATTATTGCACTTGCAGGCATTGCTTTGGGATGTCCATAGTGTGAAGCATGCAGGGTCCATTGTTGAGTAGAGTCATAGGGGGTCCTTTCTTTCCTCACCATTTACATAGCACCTTCTTGTACTATGAATGTCATCCATCCAGTGGCATGGTGTCTTTAGCAGCATGGCCTTACCGACCTTTCTAGTGTACAACCAACATTGGTGGCAGTAGCCTTGGTGAATTTGAGGACCTCTAGGATCTCTGTCCAACAGCTCATAGAGGGGGAAGCCACCCCTGGTACTTGCCACCCCTGGTATACAACTGTTAAAGATTTAACAGTTGTATAGTTTGGGAGCCTCTGTTTTTATCTTACCCCACCATAAAATTCCCAAGAATCTTACAGCTATAGCTGGCCTTTGTTTCTTCAGGTATCTTTCAAATGAGTTTCACATCTGTAAAACACTTGAAGGAAGGTTAACATCCTATATTAAATCAATCATAGACAAGGTCCGACACAGCATGGAAAGGTTTTATCCATTCATATTAACTGTTTTCTCCATAGATCTTTGTTAGGTTCCATAGCGTGGGTAAGAGGCATTTATTTGGTTAGTTCTTTCCTATCTTTAGTTACCCCTTAGGAGTCATTCCACATTCTGGGGATCTTGCATGGAGCCTCTTTGTATTCTTTTATCCTTGATACACTTACAGGTGTTGGCTCCAGTTGCCTGACCCTGCACTGGGCTAAAAAGGCAGGGGGTTGTCTTGTTCCCACCATACCTATTGGTTCCCTGAGTCAGGCAGGCCCTGGGCCTGCCTCCTAGCTGTAGTCATATCTGTCATCTCTCCATTGACCATACCTGGATGTTGGGGAGGGGCTTGTTGGGAAAAACTGCCTCCACCCCTAGTATAGCCTTTATCAGGAGAGAAATGCAACTTATTTAGACTTTGGGGATTCTTAACAACCTCTGGGACAGTTTTTATCCTTTGAATGCCTTTTGTGAACTGTTTTTAAAGCCTTCAAGAAACTCCTTAGTCCCCAATTTGGTTTCCTATCAATTTTTTTCCCTGGGAATTTGGGCTCGACATAAGTCTTGCCACATTTGTCTTCAAGTAATCCAAATTGGCCATTTTTTCTCTCTAGTCTTTTTTATATCTCTTGTAGGGTGGTCTGTTATTCTACAGACACATTTTACATGCTGGTCCAAATCATTTAGACCTGCTAAATTCTCTCCCACTTCACAAAGATCCTGTCCCATTAAACGGCTTAACAAAATCATTAATGCTCCATACCATTCTTGAGGTCCCAGTTGAATTAAGCTTTCTTTATATCTCTGGTGAACACAGTCTTAGCTCGCCCAGTGAACTGGGTATCATATCTTGCTTTTCTCATACCTAGTTCCCTCAGTAATGCCTGTTCCTCCTTTATAGTACTCAAGCCTCTGTTAATCATGGGAGTTTCCCTTGGTGATGACTATGTATCTCTAATGCCTTCACCTAGCCATCCCATTAAGGACTACCCCCCCTTCATTGGCCTAGGCTGAACAGCCTATATCACAAGGACAGATGGGTGGTTATATAACTCAGCTGTGAAGTTTCTGAAGGACCTAGACTTATACTATGTGCTCCCATGTCCCACACCCTCACAAGCCATGTGGAAGGGGCTCTTTGATTGCTTGCTTATAACTTTTCCTAGTTTTAACAGTTTCAGTGTGGAGTATCCCCTAGCTATAGTTCTGTTAGCTTTTTTTTCTTTTTGTATCGAGGGTTGAATCTGAGAGGCAGCTTTAGCTACTTTTAGTTTTAGGTTGTTTCCTTTTTCATTATATTCTGTCTTTCTTCTGGAGTCCTTGGACCTTACACAAGTTAAAATGTCCCATTTTTTTTTTTCTTTCTCAAGATCTGCACCTGGATCTGCCAGGACCTGCCTGGGGCACATCTTTTATTATGCAAACTGGCCACTCCCCTCTCTGGGTTCTCCCCTTATGCCCAAGGTTTGTAACAGTTTTTCTAGCCTTTCTATAATCTTTAACAAATCTTCACCTACCCGCAACTGGGCTATTCCCCCACATTTACAACACAGCTGTGTCCCACACTTCTGCGTGGCTGGCTCCTTTTTAGTTACATATTTTATAATTCATTTTAAGAGCCACATCAGTGACACCATTAGCTCCCTAGCTTTTTCCAAACTCCCGTGGTTTGTCATCCTGCCAGCTGTGCCTATCTGTCGCCTGAGTTCTCTTAGGGTCCCTTGCTTCTGGTATTGTTAGGGAAAAAGGAATTTACTGCTTATCTGAATTTACTGCTTGAATTTACTTGTTTGAATTTACTGCTTGTAACCAATTAACTCAACTGGAGACACAGGCATCCAGAGATAGGGGTAAGTGCTACAGCCCCTGGAGCCTGACCTGTCTGATCTGTGTCGTGTCATGTAGGCATGTCTGCTTACACAAGATAAAAGGGAAGGGCCACGCCAGGCACATACCACCCATCCCTCCCCGATTGAGACACCTGTAGGGAGTTGTAACATTTTTCTTGTTTTGAAGTTATTGGTTTGTGAAATTCTTGCTTTGAAACTATTTGTTGTATAAGCGCAGGCTTTTGTGTAACGGTTGTGGGAGCCTATATAATCTTTACCTGAAATTGCCTCAGGGTCGATCACTCTAACCAGACCTGCATGTCTTGGAAGGACAGTCGGCCCCAGCTAGCTGTTTTAATAAAACTCTGCTTGATTTTTGCATCTCCATACTCATGCATTTGTTCTCCTAAAGAGACCCACCGAGTCATGGACCCTAACAGTATTATTAGACAAACCATATAACACATCTTTATCTGAATTTTTCCATAGTTTATATTGTGTGTAGGGTGTACTGAATGTATTAGGAAAGTAGAAATAAAGAATGGCTTTGAAATGAAACTAGAAACCTGATGTGATACTGTGTGAAGTAGATAAGTGGATAAGAAACTAAGTTGTAACCTAGGAATTTATTAGGAATTTATTAGGAATCTAAAAATTAGAAATTAAAGATGAATATTAACTCTGTAAACTCTGAAACCAAATTGAACATTGCTGTGACACTGTGTGAAGTAGAAGCTAAGTTGTAACCTAGCAACCAAGCAGAACCTACGTGAGTTGAGTGTCTGTGTGTTGGTGATAAGTGACCACATGGTGTGAGCCATATCTCAAGAAACCACTGAAGTTACTGATGTAAGTCAGAAGGACTCCAGCCAAAAAAGAAACATATAAAATCTGGCAGCTCAAAGATTCCTTTGATGCTTGGCTACACGAGACTCTGAATCCGTGGGCCTCATCCCGGCGCATCGCCCAAGACCAGAGACCAGCCTGAACTCTGCCGGAAGCTCTGCCCGAGACCAGACCAGACCGGAGCCTCGCCTGAGACCTGATCAAGGACCCAAGCCTGAGAGCCAGAGACTGACGGGAGTCTGCCACGACCGAACGTGATCAGAACCTGCAAGAGACAGCTCCACAGCCTGCAGAGTGCACGGATCACTACAGATGAGAGAACCTCTCCACACAGAGTGCCTGAAGGCTTAACCTCTGGAAGGTACTCCCTGAGACTTTGGGACTCTTAACTGCTAGAGGACCAGGTTTCCCTTTGAGTGTTTGTATTGATGTGTGTTTGTTATGCTTTGACCTAGTAAACGCATATTGCAATCAAACAGTTGAGTGTGAGAATCTCTTCTGTCCGTTGCGCCTGTCCTAAGCTCTCCCGAGAAGCAGTGACATACTCTAGATGTCACACTCAGGCCAGTGGCTTGAGACACATTCAGGACAGTTACTGTCAAGTAACTGCCTGATTCAGGACAGTAGGGGAAATAGAGTAACTTACAAAGGTGAACACCCAGTGCCCCACAAAAGGTGAACACCCAGTGCCCTGTCCCACTCTGTGGTTCAGTGGCCCACCATTCCAGATTGCTTCCGTGCCCCACCCACAGTCTCCATTGGGTTTTGCCCACATTTCATGGACCCATGGTCTCACCCTAGGTCAGTAAATGCCCCTCTCACGTCCACTTGGGTGAGATAGCAGGGCCATTTTTTTTTCCCATGCCACCCACTTCCAAGATGGCGCCAATGCTCCTCCCTCCACAGCTAACTCTCCACGGCTTCCTCTCCATAGCTAACTCTCCACAGCCAATTTTCCACAGAAGGCCCTGCCCCTCAGAGGAAGAAGTATCCCTCAGGACACAGGTTCTAACCCCTATGATGGGGAGAGCAGCATGCAGCCCTTCACTTGAGGATACACAGCACTGACCTCAACAGAAAAACCACAGGAATCACAGATCCAGCTCCTCTCCTCTCCTCTCCTGACATTTCCCACAGCTGTTGAGAGCATTTCTAATTCTAAAGAGAAGCTTTGCATGTCCTTGTGGGGGGACACACAAAATACACTTAGAAGCCAAAGTGTATTTTATACTTAAACATTTCTGAGCGTATGCTTTGAGTGTTGTTACCACAAAGAATGATAAAGATGTGAGGTCAGTGATATGATGGTTAACTTTATTTGGCCACTCGATATGGTATTCATATATTCACACCTTGTGCCATGTACCATAAGTATAGACAATGTCTGAAAAGTCAAGAATGAATTCAAGAGACAGGAGATGCTGATGCTTGGGCACACTCTAGATAGCCACACTTACCGGGGCTGAGAATGAGGTTCTAGCCTGGCCTAGGAAGCTGATGTGCCTTAATCTAGAGCTCTTAGACTAGGGTGCCCAAAGCTCTATATATCAGTGGATGGAATTTACAGAATCTGTTAATGTTGTACCCCATCCACTGGACCCCAAAGAGACCACTGAGGACCCAACACACCAAAATGCAAAAGCAAAGGTTTATGGTTTATTCGGGCTTAAGCTCAGGCTCTCAGACCTCACCAATTCAACAGATCCATGCTGAGAGCCCAGAGTAAGGGAGAGTGGAGCCTTTTATAGGTTTTAGACAAAGGGCGGGGGGATACCAAAGATACATTTGGTTGGTTCAAGGAGCCCGCGCGTGCCAACATAATTTTAAACCGATTGGATGTATGAGATGCAGCCCTGGAAGTTTTTTATTGGTAGGTGCTATTCTCAGGGCTGCAGAATGTGCTGACTGTTACCTGTGGGGCCAGGAGTCTCCGTTTTTACCTTATAGGGCAGTTTTTATGCATGGGCTTGCTTAATCTATAGTTTCCTGGAAGTGGGGGGGGGGATAGCAGGCGGGAGTCAGGGCATGCCAGGGCGTGTCTAGGCATGTCTAAAGCAGCAGCCAAGCATTTTACAGAAGTTAAAAGAGCAATTAGTGGGAGTCTGGAGGGATTGGGGGGTAGCGGGTGAATGAAGAGGGTCTCAGGGTTCTACATTAATATACATAGGAAAGAAACTTTCATCCACCAAGTTTTAATTGAGATTTAGCATCTCCTTATAATATGGTTGTATGCAATGAACATAGTGGTCCTAGGGGTGCATGTGTTATTCAAAAACAAAATCACAGATATTTTCATATCATATTATGAGGTTATAGAAGACATCTCAAAATATTTAATTTGATCATTACATTAAATTGTGGTATGATTTCTGCTGCTAGATGTTTTATGAACTTTGATAATGTTACTATGTCAAGTTTGTAAAACTATTTGAACAAGCATTTTAATATAATAGTTTAATTAATTCTTTGAGAATTGTATACAATGTATTTTAACCATATTCACCCAGCATTCCTCTTCCTAGTTCCTCTAAGACCCACCCCACTCCTCCTCACCTCCTGTCCTCTTTAATTATTTTTTTTGACAATCCTAATGAGTTTATTGGGTTTCCTAACAGAGCATAGGGTGGGGGTTTATTTACAGAAGAATGCCTCCCCCCATTTATGACTGTTCTGGAAAGTCTACACTCAGAGATCTATCCTGTGACTTCCAGACAGCCATACAAAATGGCAAGAGAGGTACCTCATGGCGTTCTCAGCTAATATAGCCTTACCCTTCCCCCACATACAGCTAAGGTAGACTGATTGGGTGGGAGGGGTAACTGATTCCCCCACTGACTTCTTGATGAGCTTGAGAAGGAGATGTGACTATAGCTTTCTGGCATAGTGGTCAAAGGACACTTCTAGTATTTTAGTCTACATTTTCCTTCATGGAATCCCTGAGGCTACAAATGTTTCCAACCCTCACATGCCTCATGTGCTAGCATATCACTAATGATGTCTAGCTAGGAACTTCTCACTTAGGAACAACGAGCCACATACATATATGTATAGCTGTTGGTAACATCAGAGATATCTAAAATATCAAGTAAATGTCCTAATAGACTTCTTGCATTAGTTAAGGGACATTAATGAGTACTGCACCTTTTCAATCAAATGATTCTCATGGCTCCTTATCCATGTTTCACTGGTTTCCTAGTTAGCTCAACCCTCGTATGTGATGCTTATTTTGATAATTAGAATAGTAAGTCACCTTGGCAATATCCAGGTGCAACGCAGCAGGTGCTGATACCTGGTCATGCTAACAGAAAAGCCTCCAGGTACAAAACAGAAGGTGTGTGTAAGTAGACACCCTCAAATGATACTAAAATATCCCTGTTGAGCATTGCTACAAAATTTCTTTTAAATTTTAGGTTTTCATGACTAAATGTTGTGTGGGGTATGCAGGCACTTGGAGGTCAGAAGACATCTTTGTAGAGTTAGTTTTCTCCACTTTTACTTAGGTTCTGGGAATTGAATTCAGACTATCAGATGTATGTGGCAAGTGCCTTTACATTTACACACTGTGTCATACTTTATTATTATTTATTTAATAACCACATTATTAGAAGAAGCATTTCAATACAGAATTAACATAATCAATAACAACTACCAGAGCAAAGATGCATCTTTTGAAATTTGCTGTAAATTTTCAGGTTCACAGTTGAATTAATACAGTTATACAATATTGAACTCAGTATAAACCCCATAAGACATAAAACTGAATGAGGTTTTAATCTTTAAAAAAATCTCCATTTCATTTCAAAATATACTGTTTCATACAGAAAAAAACTCATTTTTAATGCTACTAACACTTAGATGTTTGTACATGCATCTCTAATCTCTATGTATCTGATTATTACTCATCACAATCAGTTACTTTCTGAGATCCTCGTCACCTGAGCATGGATATAAAATCATCAGGCAGATTTCGATGGTAATGTTTTTCACCTCTACTAATTAACATGAAGCAAATTTTTATGCCTATTTCTCAAATATAACTCAATTTTTCTATTTGTTGATTTTTTGTGTGTATTTAATACAGAACATCCCAAACAATCTTATTCATGTATATACCCACATCCCAAATGGCACCCTCCCATAACTACCTTACCAACTGAAGCCCATATACTCCATCATCCATGTTACTGTCCACTGTGCTGTCCGCATCCCCAACAGTTCTCCAGTGCTTGTCCATCCACTGGATCTAGTCAGGCTACCTAGTGTTCCTTGTTTTAGGAAGGTCAGCTCTTCCTCATCTAGCAGCAATCAGCTGCCAATATGCCTTTAGATTAAATTGGGGTCTGCTGTCCATTTTCCCAGTTCTATGCTGGGTTACTGTCTGAAGTCTCTTGGGCCATCCTGGCCAGCAACTCAAAGGAAAGGATCTCCTGTCTGGCATTGTTTCTTGTTCTGTAGCTTTTAGCTATACACATGGACTCTTAAAGATTTATATTGATCCCTTTAATCTTTGGTCATACTTTCCTTTTGGGTGTTTAAGATCATATAGTTGGCCCAGATAAACCAATTTATTTTTACTCTTAAGGTCATTTTGGGATCTGTTCCTCAGGGGTCACATGGGCTTGGGAGGCACCCCTGGCTCCTTTCTTTCACCAGTTCCATCTATGTGAAGATAAGTCAAAGGTCCTGCTCAACCATGCCTGGTTTCGCTTGGAAGTATGGAGGAAATGTTTCCTCTGTGTTGACCCTCCTCTTTGTAGACCGGACACTGGTTCAAGTCCATCTGGTGGAGCCTCCATGGCCTCCTTGATGAAGAAGACAGGTGACCTACCACAATTACAGGACATTTGGAGCGATGCTCATAACCCCCTGGAACTTAGTCGACCTAGGAGGGCAAGGAGCAAAAACTGTCCTTTATGTCCCTCTGACCAAATTAGTATAGGCCTCAAAGTATGGCTGTTAAACATCCAAGAAGGCTAGTTCCACAAGTCTGGTACTTTCAATTACCATGTGCTATATAGATAAAGCTTGCTCAAAGACTAAACATTCTCAGATAAACCTTGCCTAGACATATACTGTATTCCTTGAGCTAGTTGTATGTAAAATTTGTCAACAGGCTGTTCAATTAATATGGTTCCCTCTGGCTTTTTAAAACTAGCTAGGCATTATTTATGTCTCGCATTGCCTAACACTTGCACCATGGTTTCCTCATTTAAATTGTCCCCATTTTTCCCATTTCTCCCTTAATAATACCCTTCTCCTACGGACCCACCTCTCTTGAGCTCCTTCTTTCCCTTTATCCCCAAGGTTCCTTGTCTAACCTTCCCTCACCCCTCCCCTTAAAATAACCCCATTTTTATCCATATCTCCGTAATTAATACCTGCTTCCTACTGTTCCATTCTTTCAGATTTTTCCTTTTCCTTTACCTCCCTGGTTCCTTTTCATTATCCTGGTTCCTGTAGTTATGTCTGGATACATACTCACTTATAAGAATTTGGTGCCAGGATTCACATGAGGGAGAACATACATTGTTTTGTTTTATTTTGTTTTGTTTTTCTTAGTCTGTGTTACTTCATTTAGTATAACAGTTTCTAGTTCCATCCATTTATCTGTTTTTATCTTTCTTTACTGCTGAGTAAAACTCTATTGTATAAATGAACTGTATTTTCATTATCCACTCATCAGTCGAGGGACACTTATGTTGCTTCCATCTCTTAGCTATTCTGCAAAAAAGCAGCAACAAACATGGATGTACAAGTGTCTCCACAATAGGATGAATTTTTGGGTATATGCCAAGGAGCGGTATAACTGGGTCAAATGGTAGGTTCATTTGTAGTTTTTTTTGAGTTCTCAACACTGCTTTCCATAGGGATTGAACAAGTTTGCGATCCCACCAGCAGTGAATGAGCATTCCCCTTTCCCCACATCCTCTCCAATATTTGGTATCATTTGTTCTCTTGATCTTAGTCCAGATCTTTTGATCTGGGGTAAGATGAAATCTTAAAGTGGCTTTAATTTGCATTTCCTTAATTCCTAGTGATCTTGGACACCTTTTAAGTTGCTTCTTAGCCATCTTTGTTTCTTCTTTTGAGAACTCTCTGTTCAGCTCCTTAGCCGATCTTTTAATTGAGTTACTTCCTTTCTTGATTCCTTGTTTGTTGAGTTCATTATATATTCTGGATGTTAAACCTCTATCAGATGTGTTGCTGGTAAAGACTTTCTTCCATTCTGTGGGTTTTTCTTCTTTGGTTGCTTCTTTTGATGTACAAAAGCTTTTTTGTTTAATGAGGTCCCATTTGTTGATTCTTGACCTTGTTCCCTGAGCAATTGCTGTCCAGTTTAGAAAATCTTTTCCTACACCTATATCTTGTAGGTTATTGCCAGTGTTTTCTTCTGGCAGTTTGAGAGTTTCAGGCTCCACACTGAGGTCTTTGATCTATTTGGAGCTGACTTTTGTGCAAGGTGAAAGTTAGGGGTTTAGTTTTCATTCTTCTACAGGTGGAGATCCTGTTTTGTCAGCACCATTTGCTGAACATGCTGTCTTTCCTCCAGTGAATGTTCTTGGCTCCTTTGTCAAATATCAGGTGGCTGAAATTGCATGTACTCCTATTTGGGTCTTCAATTTTCTTCCATTGATCTACATGTCTATTTTTGTGCCAGTACCACGTTGTTTTTATGACTATAGCTCTGTAATACAGTTTAAAATCTGGTATAGTAACCCACCCAGCATTGCTCTTAGTGCTCAGGTTTGCTTTGGCTATCCGAGGTCTTTTGTGCTTCCATATGAATCTTAGGATGGTTTTTTCCAATTCTGTGAAGAATGTCAGGGGATTTTTATTTTTGATTGGAATTGCATTGAATCTACAAATGACTTTTGGTAGGATGGTCAGTTTTACAATTCCTCCAATCTATGAGCATGGGAGGTCCTTCCATCTTCTGATGTCTTCCTCAATCTCTTTCTTTAAAGATTTAAAATTTTCATTGTAGAGCCCTTTAATGTCTTTGGTCAGGTTTATTCCAAGATTTTTTTTTTTTTGCAGCTATTGTGAAGGGGAGTGTTTCCATGTACTCTGATTGCTTATTATTGGTATATAGACAGTACAGACTTTTGTAGATTAATTTTTTAACTTGCCACTTTACTGAACATGTTAATAATTTCTGTGAGTTTTCTGGTGGAATTTTTGGTGTCTCTTAGATATATCATATCACCTGAAAAGGGGGATAATTTGATTTCTTTTCCAATTATTACTCCTTTAATTTCCTTCTTTTATTGCTCTTGCAAGAGTTTCAAGCACGATGTTAAAGAGGAATGGAGATAATGGATATCCTTGTCTAGTTCCTGTTTTTAATGGAAATGTTTCCAGTTTTTCTCTGTTTAGAAAGATGTTGGCTGTGGGTTTGTTCTATATAGCTTTAACTCTGTTGAGGTATGTTCCCTCCAGTCCAATTCCCTCTAAGACATAAATGCATGTTGAGTTTTGTAAAAGGCCTTCTCTGCATCTGTTAAGATGACCATGTGGTTCTTGTCTTTGAGTCCATTTATATGATTTATGACATTTATTGACTTATGTATATTGAATCATCCCTGCATCTCTGGAATAAAGACGACTTGATTATGGTGGATTATATTTTTGATGTCTGCCTGTAGTGTGGTTTGCAAGTATTTTGTTGAGAATTTTTGCATCTATGTTCATTAAGGACATGGGTCTATGGTTTTCTTTTTTGGTTGTGTCTTTACCTGGCTTCGGTATTAGAGTGATGCTGGCTTCAGAGAAGGAATTTGGAAGTTCTCCCTCCTTTTCTATCTTTTTGAATAAATTAAGTATATTGAATATAGATCTTCTTTATATGTCTGGTAAAATTTTGCTGTAAATCCATCTGATCCTGGGCTTTTTGTAGTCAAGAAGTTTTGTATTACTGTTTCAATTTCCTTATGTGTTATGGCTCTGTTCATGTTGTTGATCTCTTCTTGGTTTAGTTTTGGTGGTTCCCATGCTTTTAGATACCCATCCATTTCTTTCACGTTTTCAAATTTAGTAGCATATATGTTTTATAGCATTCCCTTATAATGTTCTGGATCTTTTGGGGGTCTATTGTGACGTTTCCCCTTTCATCTCTCATTTTGTTGATTTGGGTTTGTTCTTTCTTTCTTTTGGTTAACTGGGCTAAGGGTCTATCTTGTTTATCTTTTAATATCTTGTTGATCTTTTCAAAGAACCAGCTCTTGGATTCACTGGTTATTTGTATTGTTTTCTTTGTTCCTATTTCATTAATTTCTGCTCTGATTTTTGTTATTTCTTCTTGTCTGCTGGATTTGGGTTTCGTTTGTTGTTGCTTTTCAAGTGTCTTGAGTTGCAATGTTAAGTAATTTATTTGTGTTCTTTCTTATTTTTTAATGTAGGCATGTAGAGCTATAAACTTTCCTCTAAGGACTGCTTTCAACATGTCCCAGAGGCTTTGTCATGTTGTATTGTCCCTTTCATGTAGTTCCAGGAATACTTTTCTTTCTTAATTTCTCCTTTGACCCATTCATCATTCAGGAGTGTGTTGTTTAATCTCCATGTGTTCATGTAGCTACTAGGATTTCTCACAGTGTTGATTTTAAGCTTTATTGCATTGTGGTCTGATAGAATGCATGGAATTATTTCAATCTTTTGTTTTTGTTGAGGTTTCTTTTGTGCCTCAGTATATGGTCGATTTTGGAGACAGTTCCATGGGGCACTGAACTGAAAGTATATTCTTTGGTGTTTGGGTGGAATATTCAGTAGATGTCTGTTAGGCCCATTTGATGTATGGTATTAGTTCACATATCTCTCTGTTAATCCTCTGTCCTGTTGATCTATCTAATGGAGACAATGAGATATTGAAGTCCCCTATTATTAATGAGTTGGGATTAATCTGGGTTTTAAAGTCATGAAATACTGTTTTTATGAAGTTGAGTGCACCAGAGTTTTGTGACTATATGTTCATAATTTTAATATCTTCTTGGGCAATTCTTCCTTTGACCAGAATGAAGTAGCCCTCTTCATCTCTTATGATTAGTTTTAAAGTCTATTTTGTCAGATATTAGAATCACAATTCCTGCTTTTTTCTTAGTACCATTCGCTTGGTATATTTTTTTCCATCCTTTCACCTTAAGGTAGTGTCTGTTCTTGAAACTGAGATGAGTTTCTTACAGACAACTAAAAGATGGGTTTTGTTTCTTAATCCATTCAACTAGTCTGTGTCTTTTGACTCGGGAGTTCAGTCCATTGATATTTATAGTTATTAATGAAAGACGTGTATTGATTCCTGTCATTTTTATTTCTGTTTACATTCTTGGTGTAGCTGTGCATTTCCACAGTTATACCTTCAATGAGCTCCTTTCTGTAACCCCTTGTGTATAGTCTTTACTTTCTTCAGCTCTGAATTGCTTCAAGAACTCTCTGAAGGGCTGGTTTTGTGGACATGAATTCTTTCAGCCAATTTATGTCATGGAAGATTTTTCTTTCCCCTTCAACTATAATAGACACTTTCTAATCTGGGTTGGCATCTGTGGTCATTTATAACTGGGAATACTTTGGTACAGGCTCTTCTGCCTTTCATTGTTTTCACTGAAAAGTCAGCTATAATCCTAATGTGTTTTCCTTTACACGTGACTTGTTTTTCTTTTGCAGCTTTCAGTATTCTCTCTTTGTTCTGTACGTTTAGTGTTTTTGTTATGATATGCCATGAAGAGTTTCTTTTCTGTTCCTGTCTATTTGCTGTTCTATATGCTTCTTGTATTTGAATGGGCATGTCTTTCATTAATTTTGGGAAATATTCTTGTACAATCCTGTTGAAGATCTGGTCCATACCATTATCTTGGGATTCTTCTGCTTGCCTATGCCTATGATTCGTAAGTTTTGTCTTTTTATGGTGTCACACAATTCCTGCATATTCCATTCTGTGCTTTCTTAAATTTTTCATAATCTTTGCTTGAGTGGTCAAGTTCATCCACTTTATCTTCCAGTCTTGATATTCTGTTTTCCATTTCATTCATCCTATTGATGAGACTTTCTTCCATCATTTCTAATTGGCTTACTGAGTGTTTCACTTCCTTCTTCAGCCTGAGTATTGTTCAATATTTTCAACTCTTTTCTGAATTCATTCAGAAGTTTATCCCTGTCTTCCTTCAGTTCTTTGATTTGTGTGTTCTTTAAATTCACTGACTTCTTTTATCATGTTTATAATAGTTCTTTTGAATTTCATGTTCTGTGTTATCTCTAGGGGGTTCTCATTGTACTCCTCTACAGGACTCTTGGTCTTACCTGGTGGGGATATATTATTTGAGTTTTTCACATTATTATTTTTTCTCTGTGACTTTGACACGTGGATTTCTTTTATAGTTTCTGATTCTTGTGTGAGATTCAAGCCTTCCTTTGTTGAGTTTAGGTCTGCTTCTTTTTGTAAACTTCATGTGCCTTTGTGGTTTAGTTGTTGGGCATGAAAAGCTGTTTTGGTCTAGGCTTCAGGTTCTCTTTTTTTATTTTATATTGGAGTGCCCAAATTGCTTTCATCTTCAAGAGTTCCCACAGAGGCCCAAGTCAGATGAGGATCAGATACTCTCAGGCTTTCTCCTAAGGTCTGGATCCTTCCAGGAAAGAAGCTGATTTCAGGAATTTGAGGGCTGGTGTGGTCTGGAAGCAGGGCCCAGGAAAGATGCTGGTCCCCGGAATGCAAAGGGAGGTGGGAACCAGAAGGGGCCCTGGGGCTCCTGGGGACTACAGGGAGGAACTGGGTTGATTGGGATGCAAAGGATCAGGAAGCAGTAGGGAATTTGGGCCAGAGGTCTGAGATGCCTAGACAAGAAATGTGCTAGGAGGAGAGATGGGGTGGGGGAGCTGGGAAGGTGAATGAGGCTGGGGGAGTCAACGTGCAGTGGGCACAGCCAAACTTACCCAGGAAAACTCACACACTGTGTCATCTTTAAGCAAAAATTTAGCTACTGTTTTAAATCAACAGAGTTACAACTCTTGTTACATTTTATTTTATTTTATTTTATTTTTTTGATCAGAACTGATATTTTATCAAGTATGTCAATTGCTATGATTATTAAGCAGCATTCAAAGCATACCCTTCCATACAGACAAAACGTATGAAAGAGTCATTGCAGAGATGCAGAATAGCTGATTATACACCATAACCTGATGCTGGGTTAGACTGCAGGAGCTCTGATACCACAGAGAACCAGAAACACCAGGAAGCCCAACCTCAAAATGGGGTTCCCCCATGAACAAAACCTCACAACACTGAGAATCTCTTGCAAAATCACGTTTTATTTTTCTGTGGCACAGAAATTGTGTGTGTTCATGTGAACTATTATTATATACATGAGTCAGGGTCAAGAAATAAGATTTATATGCTTCAAAGTACACTTCTGTGAAAACAAGTAATTTTGTACAATCAGCCCCTTCCTTCCTTCAATTTCACCTACTTAAATCCCATTCTCATCTCGTTCCCATAGGCTAAGGATTTCACCCAGCTTCTCTTCTCTTTCAAGTGAATTAACTCCCTTTTTCCTCCCATTTTTCCTACCGTTTCTGGTAATTTTTGTTACTTTCCTCTTTGCTTCCAGATGCCTCCCCTCTTTCCTGCTTCCTAGCCTGTGTCCCTTTACTTCCCCTTCCAGGATGCACTCAGCATATTGTTCTCTCCATATAACCAGCTAGCAGTTATTTCTGGGTATTTCTTAGGGTGTTGCTTAGCCTCAAGGCCAAGAACTATCATGGCAAGTTTTCTGTTGTGTCTTTAGCAAAACAGTGGGTTTCTCTCTCTCTCTCTCTCTCTCTCTCTCTCTCTCTCTCTCACACACACACACACACACTTCAACGTGGATCTGCTTCATTTTTGGTGAATGTCACATGATGAACCACACATCCCATATTAATCACATAAAGATGTTCAAGTGATCCACAGATTTTACCTTTAAGATACACAGACAAAACATAAAAAAGTCAATAAAATATTCTAGCCATACTGGGAATGAAGCAATTAGCAATATACAGTAATTCTGCAATCACGAAGTAGAAGTAGTTTCAAAGCTGTTCATAGTATCTTGCTCTAAAAATTTATCAAGTCCATGTCAGTGATCTGAAAGCGTGCAGGCTCATTCTTATATTGGTCAAATTGATGCTTAATACCTGTTGAAGATTTAAAAAAATGAAAAGAATATTGGATATTTGTTGTGTGAAACTTCCTGTACATAGACAAATAAGTTGCACATCACTGAGCCACATGGCCTTGATACCAACTACCCTTTTCTTTTCAGGTGAGAAGGGGTTTTCCTACTCCTTAGAGTACAAAGATTGTTCCATGGCAGGAATGGGCCTGGCAATAATTTAATTCACAGCCACTGAAGAGAAAGAACTGTCAGATAAATTGGAAAGAAGGCCCTCTTTCCCACTCTTCTGGGGTGCTGGTTTTCCAGAAAGATCTCCTTTTATTTCATCAACTTTTACCTCCTTGTGCATTCAGTGACTGCCCAGGAAGTCTGATATGCCTTCTTGCTTCTGGGCAAATACTCTGGGCCTCACTATATGAGCAGGTGTTAACTTTTCCATGAAAAGGTTCACAAAAGAACTGGAAAAAGTCCTTTAAGAAATTTGGGTAAACTTGGGAAAGTCGGTCGATAAGAAAACCACAGTATAAAGTGACAAAATTATAAAATTATAAAAGTGAAGCAAAACTTTCTTTCTGGCCTAGGAAAAAAAAGTCTCACATTCAGAAAAAAAAAAAAAAAAAAAAAAAGTGTGGTCATGGGAAGAAATTCTCCCACTGACCACCGGGTGACGTGCTGGGACCACAACACTGCATGAATTTCACATTTCAACTTTCATGACATAAGAGTAGATTTGTACTCAGCAACCCTCAAATTGCTCTAAGCCAGGCATTATCATGGTATGATTGCTGTTGTCTACACATGTGGGAACTCCACTGCTAACACTAGTGTTCTGAATGGATGGACTTCAAACCATCTAAAGCAAATTTCAGGAAGGAATGTATAGCAAGATTAAGAAAGTACTGGGGCAGGGGCTGGCTGGAGAGTAGCTCAGAGGTTAAAAGCACTGGCTACTCTTGCAGAGGACCTGAGTTCAGTTCCCAGCACCCACATGGAGGCTAACAACCATCTCTAACTCCAGTTCCCAGGGGTGTGACACCCTCTTGTGGCCTCCACTGCATAATACAGGTTCACTTACATAAATGCTGGCAAAATACATAAACACACAAAATAAAAATAAATTTTTAAAAAGATTCTTTAAAAAAAGAAAAAGTAGGCTAAAAACTTGTATCAAGTATATTTAGTGACTTCATAGAAAATCTCAGACTATAGTGTAGGAAACATATTAAGAAATGTTGAATTATAACACCCTTGGTAGGAGAGAACGATCTTAACTGATTTGAATCACATGCATTTATTTTAACTAATAATAAATAAATAAGATATGAAATAAAATATCTCAATACAAATTAATAGAATGTAAAAGAAAAGTATTGCAACATATTGGTTAAGGTATTTTAAATACCTCTTTATATTCCAAATAACCTTAATACAGAGTCATCATGTATTGCTAGCTAATGTTTTCCTCTCTCATGTCACTTAACATGTTAAAATATTGAGACAAAGTTCTATCTCAACAGAAGTTTCAATGAACTTCTAAGTTTAACATGGACAAACAGCCAGTGAGAAGAAAGACTTGTTTCATTGTTTTGTCGTGTGTGTGTGTGTGTGTGTGTGTGTGTGTGTGTGTGTGCCTTCTTCATGGCACATGAAATAATGGGCCAAATTTTATTATAGTTGACAGTGACTTGCATGTGACAAAATACAGTTCAAACTGTTTGAGAATTCTGTTGCTGAAAAACAGTGAGAAAAAGGACACGTTCCACTGAGGTTTGTGAATGAGAAGGTAGACGTGGAAAGTAAACATCTAGACCCTTGACTCCAAATAATAAGACATGGATTTTCCTTCATTGCCATGGTGTCCATGGCTGACACTGAAAACTATCATTCTAAAGAGTTTAGCATTGGAAAAGCATTGCACAAAACACACCAGGGCTGGGAATACCACTGGGGTTTTCAGTGATCACAAACCTGCATTGTGGGGTTATAGCTGAAGTCGGCAACTTCATTTTCATTATTGGTCCAAAAAATGGTCACACTAGTAATGGAGGAAGCATTCAATCCCCAGATATCAATGTAGCCCAGGTACAAAGGTCTGGTACCAGAGATGTACTTGCCAGTAGTTTCATATTTCTGCAATGTATTCTGTAAAATTGAAGATAAAACAGAAAAGAAAAACTATATGACCTAGTTCAGTTTTGTTCTCAGTGATCTTTCAGGCATAAATATAGATCGTGTAGAGAAATGGCCTGAGCCAGCATCTCATGTTCTCAGATAGTGAAAATCATGACTTCAGCATCCTGCCCCCCACTGCCCAGTCCCATCCACTTTGCACTGGTCAGCACCTGCCAGGTCTCTAGAATTGCCTTGAACCGTATATCAGACAAGTCTCAGCTATTAAGAAACATATTCAGAGCTGGAGAGATGGCTCACTGGTTAAGAGCACTGACTGTTCTTGAACAGGATTCAGGTTCAATTCCCAGCACCCACATGACAGCTAACATAACCATCTGTAACTCCAGTTCCGGGGGATCTGATACCTTCCTCTGACCTCTGCAGGCATTGCATGACACAGGTGCACTTATACACATGCAGGTGATACACTCAAACACATAAAATAAAATAATAAATATAATAAAAAAGAAACGTATATTCTTCAGATGGAGAGGTCACGAAATGTGAAGAACATTTCACGACAACATAGGAAGGAAGGCTAGATGATACTGAAATGGTCTTCCATCTGCGAAATGGTAAATTGAAAACACTCCTGATGCGAAATGAACAGATTCAATCACAGATCATGTCCTGGGAGCACAGAAAATCTCCGTTTGAGGGCTGGAAGAAGGGAGGAGGAGCAGGGAAGGAATCCTAGGAGAGATCTTGTATCCTTATGAGATCCGGCATCCTGCCAATCCAGCAGAACTCTATACTCCCTTCCTGCTGTCAGTCATACTCACCTCACCGACAGAAAATTTGGCCAAGTAATACTTCGAATCTGTGTAAAAATCTGCAAACAAAGAAAGAGGCAGATATAACCTGGGCTTGAGTTACAGAATTCTAATTGCCGACTTGCCTTAGCTGAAAGTAGGGGCTAGTTGTTTTTGTTTTAGTTTTCTTCTTTTCAAAGCTCACTTTTACAGTAGAAGTTCTCTCTGTCGACACTAGTCAGACTTTACAGTAATCTCCAAGTGGACACAAAATGTTTGAAATGAACATAGAGATGCAGTTGTCTGAGAGTCACCTCATAGAAGAGTCTCCTAACTAATCCCACTCTTAAACACTTCTCACGGTCTACCATACCAACATCTTCCCAGTCACCTCAGACTTTCCAGATTCTTTTTGCTAGACATACACAGCCATACATGTATACACATACGGCACTATGAGTGATGCCTTGGTTTACCTTGAGTGGTAACAATCTATTGTTTATTTTTATTTTATGTCTATAAGTGCTACACCTGCATGCGTGTAAGTGTACTTGTGTCCTGCAGTGACCACAGAGGACAGAAAAGGGCATTGAATTCCCTGGAACTGGAGCTATGGAGCTATTGTTAGCTGCCATGTGGGTGCTGGGACTCAAACCCCGTCTTTTGCAAGAACAGCCAGTGCTCTTAACCACTGAACCATCTCTCCAGCCCATAGCAGGCAGTTTTCAAATGTTAGCTCCAGAAAACATTTTTTAAAAATCCTTCTGTGTACTTTATCCATGATGTATGCCCCCAACCCAGGGAAAATGTGGTGTTTGGCAGCCTAGTGGAGGTGGACTCTTCAAGGAGCCTGTCTCGAGCAAGCTCCTGTCAGGGCTTCCTCTGTCTTCCCCAGTGCCAGCCTTTTCCTCCCCGACTCACCACTCCACCAGGAGACACTGGTTCCCACTGGAACTGTGCTACCCACAGCAGCGGGCGCCAGAAAAGCTTAATTATTTAGATGTAAATCAATTAAAGTTAAATAAAATCACACTTTAATTCCTCAGGTTCATTTGTCACATTTTAAGTGTTCAACAGACACATGTTTCTAAGGCCATGCTAGACATCAGAGGTTGTAAAACATCCCCTCACTGCAGATTGTGTAGCTCTAATGTGGAAATAACTGTGGGTTCTTGATTCATACTCCTAAGAGGATTTCAATTCCCCAAAAGTTCCGATAGAGAGTCCCTCAAATAAACAGCACATTTAGCATTGCCTTGCTAAGACAATTAGCCATGTAATTAGGGAATATGCCTTTGATCATAAATCTCATGAAAGTTTATCTCAGCTGGTAATAAATAAACTTTGCCTGAGGCTTCAGGCTGCAGCACCCCTCAGTGGATTAGGTCAGCTGATTAGCGCTCGGAGATTCTGAACTCAACACCATTTGCAATACACACGATACCAGAGAAGTAAAACGTGATCATATTTTAAAATGAAAACCTGTTTTCACATGGAGATGGAAAAGGCGGGCACACGAGATATCTAAGAACCCAGTCCGTGATGCGGGTCTGAGTCCAGCCAGCTCCTACTCACCAATGCTTTCTCCATCATCCCAGAAGAACCAACCCTCAGCTGTTCCGTTGCTATCCAAGGCAACCCTGAGGCCCACGTCTTTCACACGGCTGCAGAGAGACATGGGAGAGAGGTATTAGCTAAAACCAAAGCCAGAGTTATAAGCTAAGGCTTTTCGCAGAATCAAAGGAGCAAAATGACGTGATTCGTGGAGTAAAGAGTTGGTATCTGGATTTGAAAACCTGAAGAACTGCCTCTGCTTTTGTATTCATATAGATAAAAGACTTCATTCCTAGAATGAACCAATTTGTGAAAGAATTAAGGGAAGTTTTCCTAAAAGGCGCTTAAATTAAAAGCGGATTAACACGCTTTCTCCTTTCCTCCCCATGAGGAAAGTCCTGAGGCTGTAGACCCATTTCTAAGACACATGGAGGACAAGTGAACGAATGAGCAGATGAGCCACTGCATTCCTCCACAAAGCCTCTCCTCCCCATCTGTGAAATGGGGATAATGGTGGCACCCATCTCAAAGGATTTTGTTCAGGAAAAACAGATCATGAAATAGAGCCCCTGGTACTGACCGAGTCCTAGGCATACAGCAAGCATTTGCTCGATGTCAGTTATTCTAATTGTTCCATGAACCTAGATCAAGAATTCTTAAACACTTTTCAGGTCAATCAGCCCCAGGTGTTTTTCAGCAGGAGCATTTTTAAAGAAAATGTCAAATGACATTCCAAAAATATCATGGATTATGAACATCCTTATTTTAACTTCTATTTAATTCCTATTTTAGATGGCATTTCTCAGACCTATAATTTCAAGGATCTAGATAACACAGCTTCTAAAAATCTTACTATACTCGTTAGGGCTAGAATTCCTATTTTAGATGGCATTTCTCAGACCTATAATTTCAAGGATCTAGATCTAACACAGCTTCTAAAAATCTTACTATACTCGTTAGGGCTAGGAAGTTGACATTTTAAAATTACAGAGTTGATTGCCAAGTTATATGACTGTATCACTTGTCTGTATAATGTTTGGTTGTTGATTAATACATTCAAAGTTCTGCTATGTTGTACAAACCTGATTGGTTCACAAGTGTCCTGTTTGAATAATATTTCTGTAATCCTATAAAAACTCTGCCCCGACACTGAACAGGGCTGTGTCTACTCCCGAGATAGACAGCCCGGATGGTCGAAATAATAAAATCTACCTTGCCGCTTTTACTTAAAAAAAAAAAAAAAAAATGTTCAGAGTTCAGAGTTTTTTAAAAGTTTATAACACAAAACAGCAAACATGAAAAGAAATGTTCAGTGAAAGCCCTTTTCGACTTGAGTGATGCTTGAAGGATGAAGGGCTGCCAGCTCACATGACTGAGCTCACCAGCAAGGAGAACAGAACCCTGGTCCCCTCACTCACCTCAGGCGGGTGTTCTGTGCGGGCTCCTGCCAGGGCAGGATGTGGCCTCCACGGATGTGAAGATTAATGTGCTCAAGAGGGGCCTGCAGTGTCTTCCATTCTCCTGCTGAATCAAAAGCTGCAGCCTGTGAGCAAAAGGAGAGGCGATGACGAGGGCACGGCCTCCCCGGACAGTGCATTCAGCACACGTTCCACCGGCTCCCAGAACTGCCTGGCCACCACCGTTCATCACATACCTGTTATTACATTTTCTGTAATCATCTGCTTCACAGAAAACACCCAACAAACTTGTTTACACACCCTTTAAAATATACATCTGCCTGTCTGTTTCGCACCTTTATCTTGCCTCGTCTGACACCTTTATTCACCTTCATGTAACAATCTTTATGTTACCGCATGTGAAATCTCTTTCTTCATGTGTGAGAGATAGTTTGGGTCAGATAATTATTCGTTGTGAAGCTGTACTGTTTTACCCTGATCTGGGTTGGTCATACCCTTTTAGGCACTCTGGTGGTGACTTTTTCCTGGGAGATCATCGTACTGATACCAAACTTAGTGTGGACATCCATCACACTACAGCCCAGAGTCCATGGACTCAAGCCTTCTTCCTGCCTCAGCTAAGACTACAGGCTTGGGCCATGGTGCCCAGAAGTCTGGTCCCACGCTTTTTTGAGCATGCAGTAATTTTTAAAGCGGCAATGTCAATATCTGTCACTAGAGGGCAGTAGCAACCCAGTTCCCCACTCCAGGGTTTTCCCATAAGATTTTTTGACAAGTAAATCTTAGATCATCAGAACATGGTGAACCGCAAGTAGAAAGGTGCTCAGCATTCCAACACTTAGAACTCACTGACAGCTTTGTGCCTGGGCAAGACTGGGATTCCTATGAACCGCCAAAATGAATAGAGTGCAGATTTTAAGGAGGCCCATACTCTCAAATCCATGCAAAAGCAGGACCAGACCCACAATGCAGGGCCCCCTTAAACTATGAGGCCAGCATTTAAGTCTCCTTGCTTAGCCCTAGTCTAGGCCCTACACCAGAAAGCCCCAATATAGTCAAAAGGACTGTTAGGATACAGGACAGTCAACATGTAAGTTCAAGATCATGTGAAGGTCACTTAATATCTGCTCTCTCCCTCCATAGCCCTTGTATGGGATGGAAAGCACATGACTAAATTTTAATGGGTTTCCACCCTAAAGAGAAATCACCTGGCAACAAAGGAGGGGGTGACTTGGTGTTCTAGGACAGGGAAAGGGGGGGAACTCCCTCTCCTTTGTCCTTACCAGCTTTCAACCTGTTCCATGGCAGTCTGCTTGGCTGGGAGGCTAGTACATGGCTCTGCTTCTGGTCTTTCTTCTCACCGTTCTCTCCAGAGAGTCAGAAGATGGGGTACTGGCTAGAGGGCAAGGACCCTCCCTTTGGTCCTTCCTCAAGAATTAGTCTCTGTCTCATATGTGTCCCTCAAGAAACCACTGTGAAGTGGCTTCCCAGGGCCCTGATCTCCCAGCTTTTCTCTCATGGGCCAGGCAGGCCACAGAGAGCTCTTGTGGGTATCTATTTGTAAAGGAATATGTATGTACTGCTTAGACATGTACCTGAATGTACCTGGGAGCTTACTTGCCATAGGTAATTATATGGCGAATTCTTGCAATTCTATGTCACAGAAGCATATATTTGATTAAAAATCAGAAAAGAAAAGGTCTCTATGCTAGGAGCAAAAATTAGCTTATGGTACAATTTCAAGAGTTTACTTATAAGTCATTGCTGGGAATAGTAATGACATGGGAAGATATAAACTCTTATGTAAAAATCAGCCAACAAGCCAGGCCCTGAGTGAGCAGCTTCAAGTACCATTCACACATCTATGGTCTTGGTCTCACAACACTGGGAGATGAAGAAACATAGGTAAGCCATAAGAAAAAAGTGATTTGTGCAGGACCACAGCACAGGGCTTCCAGAGCCACGGTTTTCAACAGCAGGTGGCATCCATTTGCTGAGTTGTGTGAACATTTGGAGAACTTACCGTGTAGTAATCATACCAGCGGGCTCTGGGGAAATATGCAGTGACATTTGTGGCTTTCTGAAATTAAACACAAACAAGGTGTCAATAGGGAATCATTGTTGTCCAGGACAGAGGGACCAAGGTGCATAAGAAAGGGGTTACAGCAATAGTGAGAGCCTTGGGGCAATGGGCCTCGCTCTCCTGAGATCTCCATTGCTGGGGAAGTCATTACTCTCCTTCTAAATGGAAAAATTCCTAACCAAATAAATGTCCACCATAATAAGCCCTTTGGAATGCAGGACTTTAGCAACTAAAATCACCCTTTCCTTACAGAACTACTCTAGGCCTTCTCTAAAAAAACAAACACTCAGGGTTGACTATGGAGAAGAAAATTTTGTAGGTTCAGTAAGATTTGAGAAAGATAAAAAGCTTCTCTTTCAATCAGAAACTTAAGCATTACTAGGGGTAATTTTTAAAGTGATTTAGCAGGCTGCAGGGCCTCTTACTACAGGAAGGGAAAGGACAGCTACAAGCAAGATGCACATTGCTGTGGCCGTTCACCCAGCAAATGGTGACAGCATTGACTGACTGTAGAGAATTCTTTCTGCTGCATACCCCACCTGACCCTGAATTCCTTATTTTACTTAATGGAAGGAAAAGAATATCATTAACTAGACCACGAGGTTATCTTTGTTCTTGACTGTTCTGTGGAGCAATTATTAGGAAAACATTCAAGAAAGAGAATCTGGGGGCTGGAGAGATGACCCAGCAGTTAAGAGCACCAGCTGCTCTTACAAAGGATCCAAGTTCAGTTCCCAGCACCCATATGACAGCTAACAACCATCTATAACTCTGATTTTGGGGGTGTTCGATGCCCTCTTCTGACCACCACAGGCATTGCACAACAAGGTGCATTTGCACACATGCAGGCAATACACTTGTACACATAAAAAATAAAAATAATAAAGATATTTTTAAAAGAAAGAGACTCTGAGGGCATAACACCTAAGCAGTGAAAAGTTTCTTCTCAGAAACTTTCTAGAATCCAGGGTTAGCCCTCGCAGTTCTAAGAAAAATTGGTAGAATCCAAGGAAATGAGTTTTTTACGTTTTGGCTAGTACTGAAGAGAGAAATCCTCAGTCTGTCTCCACACCGCCCATAGCAGTGGGACAATGTATGTAAAAGATGAAACAGATGTGAAGAAATATACATATGTAGATTCATCTGTGAGACCAAGTTGTCAGAACGGAGAAATCGTTCTGTAAGAATTCCTATTCTGGCACCAGGGCTACCATAGGTGGCCTAGCCTCAATCCCAACATGCAATTGTCTTGATAAATTTTAATTTTCTTGGCCCAGTTACAAGAAGGAAAAAAAGGTGGAATGAGAAACAATGTCTCAGGATCCCCAACACATAAGCTTCCTCTTCTCTCTATTCACCCAGCCTGACAGTTGGGATCCTCCAACCCTCAATGGTCCCACACTCACAGGCTCCAGCACAGGGCTGACCAGGAAGGCTGCTCCCAGCAGGAACTGTTTGTCTACATCCCAGGTCACCTTGTCTGACACAAACCTAGAAAGGGAAATGAAGGAGTTATAACCAGATCCCTATAGGACCCTAGCCCAAGACCCTGAAAGAACTATTCAAGTTCAAACTCAGAAATTCGGCTTCATTTTGTGGCCTCTTTCCTCTCCATTTTAATCACGTCATGTAGACTCATCTTCTACAAGTCACATCTCCCAAACTTCAGAAGGGGTTTAGATACATTGTCATCTATAAAATATTCCATATGTCTTCACCATGGACCACTTTAAGTATGAAGATAACCCTTGTCCCTCAAATCCCTCCTTGGAACACTCCCTATGGTTAGCATAATACATTTTGGTCTGCATTTGTATAACTAAACTGGTACAAAAGATAAAGGGTTTTGCAGGTCCAAATAAGAACGTGTGTGTGTGTGTGTGTGTGTGTGTGTGTGTGTGTGTGTGTTATTTCAAAATATTTTTCTGCTCAATAAGCAGCTTTCCATCCAAGACCTGTGGTGTGTATAACACTGTTAAAAGGAAGGAGGGATAGGGTAACTTTTCTCCCTGGAGAACTCAGGACAACAGGGAATCATGCCTTCAATGTGGAAGAATTATCTGCATCAATTGCCATGATAGAGATTGAATGAATTATCGATTGGTCAACATGATTACTGCTTGACACTCACTCATGGAGAAGAGGCCTCACGACGGTGCTGCCCTCAGTGTGGGCCTTGTACATCAAGGTGTAGAGATATGGCAACAGGGTGTATCTGATCTCTAGCACACTTCTGGAAATATTCTTAAAGGCTTCATCCCATGATACAGGGTCTTGTCTCTAAAGGAGAATAATGAGAGTGTTCAGCCTCCACCTAGGCACCCAGGGGACTTACGGAGGTCACTGAATGCCTATTCCAAATGTTTGTACACAAGTAAACTGAAAATAATTGTGAATGAGACTCCAAGAATAAACTGGAAAAGATAACCACAACTTTCTTAGGAAAATATCTCCATAAGTCATTCTGCATAAGATATATTAGAAAAAAATGCCTTCTAAACAAAAGAATCATCAAAATAATATTGATATGGTTCACAGACAAGAGGGTTTAATGGCTTTGAAGACGTCCCCACGGAACACAGACAGCAGGAATGCAGCTAAGAAACTAAGGTAGCATCTCATGTGACACAACAGAGGTAAGGTAGGAACTGAGATCCCACCTTGGTCCCAATGGTGTTGTGGTTCCTGGAGAAGGGGTAAAAGGCTCCCAGCTGCATCCAGCGCACACACATCTCATACTCAGCGTCTTGAAAGAACCCACAGATGTCCGCTCCGGTCTGAAACAATGAGGAATAAAATGAGCCCCTGGGGGATTTCTGAGAAAAGCCGCCACCTTCTTGGGACACACATCTCATACTCAGCATCTTGAAAGAACCCACAGATGTCTGCCCCGGTCTGAAACAACAAGGAAAAATGAGCCTCTGGGGGAGTTCTGATAGAAGCCGCCACCTTCTTGGGGATGAGGAGTGTGCAAAGGGCACTTACGTAGGATATGCCAAAGAGGCTGAACTCCATCATGCCTGCAGGGAGAGGCACGGCAAGGTCAGGTCAGGCACCCATGCCCTGTCTCCAGCCCAGCCTCCTCCTCCTCATCTTCATCCTCTTCCTCCTCCTCTTCCTCTCCCTCCTTCTCCTCCTCTTCCTTCTCTCTCTCCGCCAAGGATCCCAACACCCTCCCCTGCCAGCAGAGGACCCAGGGAATAACCTACACACCAATGATAGATTTCCCCAACTGGTCCCAGGCAGCCGTGTTGTCTCCCAGCCAGTGTCCTGCCCAGCGTCCAGAAGAGGGGAACGTGGAGCGGGTGATGATGATGCCTCGCTTGCCTGTCACTTCCTGCACAGCTCTGGTTAGGGAAACAAGAGGTGAACTGAAAACAGGGCAGGGAAAGGAAAGCAACAGCGTTTCTCCTCCAGAGCCCTTAGGGTGTGGTGACAAATATTTGCCACATAATTGAAGGAAGTTTGATTTGGAATGGTCCTGATGGTTGATGGAGCTAATAATGGCAGTCAGGCCTTTTCACTGGTCTACAGTGAACTTCATCACGTGATAAACCCACTTCATTTTCCCCAAATAGTAAGCATTAACAGAATTTGGCAATTTATTTACTCAACACTTGGTTTTCTGTATAAGACAGAGGATAATTCTTTTACTGGATTGCACTTAAAATAAATTGTCTTATTCCTTGCCCACACAAAGTGGGACTGTGCTGATTATCAATAGACTATTCATAGACTATACGACAAAAATGAGAACAAAGGTGTAATAGATATGATTCACTTTTAAAGTAGTTTTATGGGGACTGGAGGGATGGCTCAGTGGTTAAGAGCACTGGCTGCTCTTGCAGAGAACCTGAGTTCGATTCCCAGCATCCACATGGCGGCTGAAAACCTTCCATAATTCCAGTTCCAAGGGAATTCAATTCCACAGGCATTGCATGACACAGGTGCACTTACATACATGCAGGCAATACACTCATACACATAAAATAAAAGTAATAAAAAAAATTAAAGTAGCTTTCTAGCATTGCTTTTCTTTTCCTCTTATAACTAATGTCATCACAGTACCAGCTGTATTGTATGACAGCCTCTTGTGTCTCCTTGTGTGTGCAGCACTGTTAACATCTCACTGATAGAACTCTGCTGTATGTAAATCTGTCTCCCCAATCATAATCACAAGGTCACAAGGCTGGCTCCATACTCATACTGTTTGGTTAGTAAGAACTGCTAGATAATTAATCACTAAATTCTTCTTACTCTTTAGAATGGAAAGTGAAAAGAAAATCAAGAAAGATACTGTAGCAATGACTGGCTGTCTCCACAAATGTTCCCAACTGGAGAAAAGTGAGTCACTCACTCGTAGGTGGGTTTGGTCTGAGACCACCCATACAGGCTGTGCACATCGTAATGTCGCACTCGGGTACCATCTGGCAGGATCTGCTCACCCTCCATGCACAGGGTCTTGCTGCTCAGGCCCTGGTTCCTGGCCTCCAAATCTGAGGGGAATCATTTCAGATAGTGAAAAACAGCCCTGATTCCTTTAGTCCTTGGCCTTTCTTCAACATATTAAACTGGATGATGAGACTAACCCAACCTCTGCCTGGGTCTGTCCCCTTCCCTAGGAACATGAGGACAGTGCTAAGCTGTGAAGTACAAGGTGTCTATAGGTGCTTTCAGGAGAAAGTGGAGGTGTGGGAAAGACCACAGTTACCAAACACATTATGAAACAGATCCTGATCTGAACTTTTAAAATGAAAATTATTTCCTATAATAATTATATGAAGCATATTTGGTTTTCTGAATCTTAACATATAGAAAACAGATCTGAAAATATATAATCTATAGAAGGTCTCATGAAATAATTAATGGAGTAAAGATATAAACAGCATATTTTCAAATTCCATCGGCTCCCTGAGAATGGAAAGTCCCTATTTTATACCCATTGGTAGTAAATAAAATTCCTGTGGATAAATTAGACTGTCTGAAGAACTAGCAAATCTATCTGTGATCACATTTGGAGACACTACTACTGTTGAATGTTTTCTGTACTGATTCTAGAAATTTGCCCAAAGGGTCCAGATTGTTGCACAGATATAGTCAGATAAAATGCTTGACATGCTTTTGGCTCTGGTCCCAGTAAAGAAGAGCACTTGAGGACCTGCCATGCAGAGCTCATGTTCATCTGAGCCATTGCCCTGCAGGTAGAGAAGGCTCAGGGTCCTTACGTGGCATGTAGGGAGGATGGTTCAGAGTAGCATCACTGCAGCCGGAAGGAGCTGCCCCAGTGACAAAGTTTGAAGGTTCGTTCATATCCTGTAAATGTCAGAGACATTGTTTGCATTCAAAGATACTTATAGCCTGTCAAATCAGAGACAAGGTGGACAGTAATTACAGCATTCAACATCTAATGATCCATATGGATCCCCCCATAGAACCACCATATTCTGGGGATAATTGACTGAAATGAGCAAGTCAACCCTACAGGACAAAAAAAATAATCCCTCATAACAAGCAAGGTTCCAAGGAATTTCTAGTAATTACCCCAAGAAGTTATACAACAGGAACTTCAAGGGTAGTAGCTATAAGGTCTGAAGAGGATGAGAGTTGGTCCACTCCCTAGAGAGGAGGTGCAAAGAATGTCCAAGGTCTTCTGTGAATGATTATCTTGACTAAAGGTCACTGATCTATACACCAAGAACATTATCATATAGACACATACTCAGACCTAGATGCGTGTACACAACCATCCATACACACTTACAATCCACATGCCATCGAACTTCAAGCTCTTGTCTGGACTCTCTGGGTTGGTGTAGAGTTCTCTGATCTCCCTCTTCCACCACTGGACAGTTGAATTACGGAAAAAGTCTGGGAAGGCCACATAAGCTCGGTATATCTGTAAAAGTAAAATATAATTGATCTGTCACAACTGAATATGTTAGACACAAGACATGCCCTTAATATGAACTTAACTCATGTGAAGTCGTATAATACATGGTGGTAGATAATGGTAACATGAACCAAGTCTATAGAATGTTTGTGGCTTCACAGAAAAACATTCAGAGCACAGATAATTAAGCACAAAATATACCTACCCAGCATTTGAAAAACATCTACAGATGTTCCTCTTCATGAATGCTGGTGATCAGCATCCTGAACTCACTAACTCGAGCGAGAGACCCTACCCTCAATCTCCTTGCCACTTCTTAAGGGCTTTCCAGAGACAAGGTACAAACCAGGGAGAGACTGGAATTAGGAAAGAGGACAGATGTGAGGTGCAGCACAGGAGGTGGGAGAAAGCATTAACCTCATATAGTCACTAGGAAGGAAGTTGGAGTAAGTTTACATGTTATGACATTGGACTGTTTAGTGATTCAGACTCAGATGGAATCATCGTGTATGGAATGCAAAGCAGGGGGACTTGAAAAGGAAGCCTCAATGTGCTTTTCTCTTCATCATCCCTCAAATTACAAAAGCAATGTCCAAGAGGAAATTTGGTCAAGGATTCACTCTGTAACATTTTCCACCATTTGAGAGCAAAGATCTTGCCTGGCATTTTCCACTGATCTTTATATTCCTCGGTGTGCTTAACTTAGAACTAGAACAATAATAGTTGGATTATAATCAGTACTCTACGAGCATTTATGCCACTCAGCAAGAAAACATCCACAGAAGTCTATGTACCCTCCTGTTGGTGATTCCTGGGCATTTCCTTACGATTTGTCAATTTAAAAAACTTTATTTGCTGCCTCATCGTAAGTGTCAAGAGCTAAGTGATGCCAGGGGAAGAGCCAAAAGAAGACGGGCACGGGCACAGTTCAGTGCTGCAGACAACAGTGAACAGTGAAGTGAGCAGAGACACACAGACCCAGAGAAAGCACCAACCGAGATGAAGAGAAGGGAAATGGAGCCCTAGCCATCTGGGACTCATGGGGGAGAGAAACCAATTGTAATGGCAGCACATGGAACGTTTGGGGAATTTCTTTTGTTAGGAATGAAGAAGAAACCATGCAGCTACTAACCAAAGTGAACCTTGCAATAGAAACAGAAGCCCAGATACAAGAGGTCAGAAAAACAATACATGGGACAGCATGGATGGAGAATCAGACTAAATGATCAACAGCAGCTGTGTTGCAATGAGATTCCATCACCTGGGGGACATATGTAAGCAATCCAGCCACGCTTGGTTTCTTAACCTCATTCAAAGCTGCTTTGGTGATCACTAGCCATGTACTCAGAAGGGTCCTGCCAGTCTCCCAGGAGCTGGGTCTACCTCACCCTGCCCATATTCAACTTGTGACTTACTGCAGTTTTCCTCCCTTTCCCTGACCTCAGTCACTGACTTGGCCACCGTCATCAGTGGCTCTGGTACTGCTTATCACAACGTATTGAAGGCTACATCAGGGCAGGTTCGGGATCCCATCTGATTATTACATCGAGGATCTGAGCCTCCTACTCACGAACCCATAATCTAAATGCTTCATGACTTTTTATTTATCTCTTTGTTTTACATTATCCTCAGCAATGGAATACCCATATTGACTTGACCCTTGATAGCTGCATATGTAGAACTTTCTGAGATATATATTGTAGTTGATCTATCTGCTGAGTATCCCTCATGAGTTACTTAATGTATTATGTGACCTCGTACTAATGTGTTTCTCATCAGGAGGCACAGTTGAACTTAGGGCATAAGAACTCTTTGTGAAGAATCTTCTGCAACAAAGCTATCTACAGCCACCACACACTTAATGTCACATAGTGTTTCCCATCACTGTGATACCAACACTGTCCAATAGGCTTCCAAATACCTCAAGATTGGGGTGAGCATGCCCTTAAAGGTTGACAAATTATAGAATCCATGGGTGATAGTCAGTCTCATGGGTGATGAGTCAGACCTTCTACCAGTACAGAGAAGGAAGGTCAGGGAGTCTATTCTCCAGATGTCTTTCACTTAATCCATTCCTGTATACACATGGGCTACCAGGACCACCAAATTCAAGTAATCTTCTGTGACAACGGGTGAAGAGAATAAGAAGCTATGTATTCTTCTTAACCCTTATCAAATGATAAATAATAGAGCAATCTAAAATTTCAGATAGATGGTAGATAGATGATAGATAGATAGATGATAGATAGATAGATAGATAGATAGATAGATAGATAGAT
>NW_008358636.1:5573-6754 GCF_000622305.1 Nannospalax galili | reverse complement strand
ACACACACACACACACACACACACACACAAACTCACACACACAGTTGATAATCCAATGAATTCTTTCCTACCTCTGTGTACTGTTGAGTGACAATCTCTGGAGTTGGACCCAGGAACACATAGAAATCCAGAATGCCCCCTGTGGTGCGGTATGTCAGGGCAGGCATGGGCTGGAATGTCACATCTGAAAACAGGATGATACCAACCAGGCTGAAAACCTTCAGGTTGAAGGACTAGATTTGAAATCCCCACCATCTCTCTCTCCCACTGTAGCATACTGATAGCTGACATGCATCACTAGGCCCAAGCAAAACTGAAGAAGTTCATTAGGAGTCCACAAAAAACAGATTTGTACACTTCTATTTTGGAGCGCCTTATTATTTTACTATGTTTTGTTATTCAATTCTTTAAAATTATTACAACTTTCCCTTAAGAATAGTATAAGAAATGGCAAGAATAATATTATGAGATTTTATGTACACTTGACCCAGGTTTTCACATTAACAACATCTTACATATACAGTATATGTTCTAAAGCCGGTAAATTGTACTGAAAAATAATGTTAACTCCAGGATGGATTTTATTCAGAATTCACTATTTTCCAAGATATTTTATGTATTAATTTTATTTTCTGAGTATGCAGATATTGCCTGCATGTAGATAAGGGCACCTGTGTCGTGCAATGCCCGCTGAGGACAGAAGAGGCCTTTGGATCCCCTGAAACTGGAGTTACAGATAGCTGTTAGCTGCCATGTGCATGCTGGGATTCAAACCCGGCTCTTCTGCAAGTACAGTCAGTGTTCTTAATCACTGAGCCAACTCTCCAGCCCCAGAATTCACTACTTTTTGCACTTATTTTCACAACTCACTGATTTTACACCCTTCCCCACAAATCATAAGAATATACTTCATGACCTAGTTTCCACATAGTACTGCTCTTACCAATGACTGTAATTAATCCCATTATAGAGTTAGTTTCCATGGGATGCATTGAGAAATATGCAGTCGGGTGAATTACATATCATTAGAATAAAATACACATGAAGGTTGAGCAAAGTGGGGAAACCAGTTGCCCAAAGATGAGAATGACTTCGGGAACCACTAGGTCACAGACACGCTAAAGCTACTCAAGGATGATTGGAATATATTAAAAAGGGCGCAGGTGTCATCCTACCCATGG
>NW_008358636.1:0-772 GCF_000622305.1 Nannospalax galili | reverse complement strand
TCAAAAAAGAAAAACAAGAAAAGAAGGAATGGGAAAGAGAGAGAAGGAACAAAACAAAGAGGAGAATAGGAGAGACTGGACTCTCAAAAATGGTGATCACACATTATAGCTTTCATGCAGAAAGCAGTGTCTGTGGTGTCAGTACTAACAAGTAACCTCAGGGAAAACCTCACTATTCTGTCAAAATCTTCTCTACTGTATTGTAGGAATAATTAGAATAAGCAATCTTCAAAGTCATCTCTTTTCATTCCTTCCCTAGCTGCGTGCTGCATTTTATCCAAAAAGCTTTATTCTGCTTTCCCAAGTTGACCTATTCTTGCACATTGCTCCCCAAGATTGTGTCCTCCATTTGTGGGGTACATGGAGAACAGCATAGTCTCCATGGGAGTGCATTTCCATTTTCTCTGGAATTTTGTACAAATTACCTCTGTTCACTGGGTGATAGTTTAGTCAACTGTCAAATGAGTGAGCTGCAGACTCATATTTCATTCCCATGCAGCATCCCAAATTCCTCATTTCACCAAGTCCATTTGCTTTAAAATTTTGTATATTCCCAGGGGGGGGTGGCTGGAAAGATTGCTCAGTGGTTAAGAACACTGGTAGTTCTTGCAGACAGCTCGGGTTCGAATCCCAGCACCCACAGGGCAGATAACAACGGTCTCTTCTCCAGTCCCAGGGGGTCCGACAGCCTCTTCTGACCACACGGGCACTGCATGACACAGGAACACTTACCTACATGGAGGCTTTACATGCAAACACATAAAATATAAAT
>NW_008358635.1:10737-13933 GCF_000622305.1 Nannospalax galili | reverse complement strand
AATTTATGAAATAGAAAAAAAGAAAGAAATTTAAAGAAACAATGAATCTAAGAGCTAGTTCTTTGAAAATTAAACAAGATAAACAAACCCTTAGCCCACTTAACCAAAAGAAAGAAAGGAAATTTGTAGGAAACCAGGATGTCAGGCCCTAGCGTGAGGTGATCCTAAAACTTTTAAGTCTAGGCTGCATTCTCTGCTAAAGGGAGGGGGACTGAAAACAGTGGCTGTGATAATCCCTGTCTTGCAGAACACCGTTAGGCTGGTAGGAGGAAGCGGCCTGGTCATAAAAGTGCAGGCTCCCTGCTCTGTGGGAAAATGTCTTGGTCAATAATCCTTAGCACATCTCCTTGTCCTGAACAAATAACTCAGCTATCCCTAGCTAAGAGATTAGGCCAGGTTAAAGGTTTACTCCTGAGCTAAAAGCTAAAAGTTTACCATGTTTTTAGCTCTAAGAAAGAAAACATTGTGGCCAATAAATTACCTGATGGACCTTGATAACCTTGAGTAAAAGTTTAAGAATCCTTCTGGTGCCAACTAACAGACTAAATGTCCTGTTTCTTTGTACCCTAAATCTTTGTACATGACTGCAATATCCCATGTGACTGCTAGTTCCTTGGGATGTTTAAAAACCATCTGAATTTTAAAATAAGTTGGCTTGTTGGAAAGACACAGCTCCCAGGGTCTAAGGCTCTGTGGTCAATCAAGTCCTCTGCCCTGAATCCAGTAGGTCCCCCATTAAGCAAAGAAAACTTGAGTCCCAACAGAAATTCACATTAACAACATCAGAGATGGAAAGAAAAACCACACAACAGTCACGAGAAACTCCAGAATATTATAAGGGAATACCTTAAATATCTATATTCTATTAAATTTGAAAATATACAAGAAATGGGTGAATTTCTAAAGTCATGGAAACCACCAACATTAAACCCAGTAGAGATAAACAGCTTAAACCGACCCATAAAAATAAGAAATTGAGACAAATACAAAACCTCCAAACTCAAAGTTGGATTCACAGCAGCATTCTACATGACAAGATCTACAATCTTCTACAAAGAAGATCTACAATCAATGTTTCTTAAGCTATTAAAAAAGATAGAAACATAGGGAGAACTCCCAAACTCCTTCTATGAAACCAGTATTACTCAAATATCAAAAAAGATAAAAACACACCAAAAAAGAGAAAACTATAAGCCCATATCGCTAATGAACATAGACATAAAGATTCTCAAAAACCACAAACACAGATATCAAAAAGATCATCCACTATGATGAAGTTGACTTTATTCCAGAAACTCAGGGGTGGTTCAATATACATGTCAATAAATGTAATAAACCATAAAAATGGACTTAAAAACAAAAATCACTTGTTCATGTCAATAAATGAAGAAGAGACAAAATTCAGCATGCACTTATGTTAAAAGTCCTAGAGGGAATTGGACTGGAGTAAATATACTTCAATATAATTAAAACTATATACAACCAACCCACAGCAAACTTAAATCTAAATGAAGAAAAATGGAGCATTCCCCATTAAAATTGGGAACAAGACAAAGATGTCCACTATTGCCACTGCTTTTCAACATAGTTCTTGAAATTCTTGCTAGAGGAATAAAAAGAAGGGAATTAAAAGAGTACTAATTGGAAAAGAAGAGGTCAAACTATCACCTTTTGCAGATGATATGATATTATACATAAGAGATCCCAAAATTTCTACCAGGAAACTGTTAGAAATGATCAATACTTCCAACAAAGTGGAAGGTTACAAAATCAACTTATTAAAATCAGTAGACTTTCTATATACCAATTACAAGCAACTAGAGAAAGAATTCATGGAAACCCTCCCATTCAAAATACCCTCAAAAAATAAATACTCGGAATAAACCTAACCAAAAACATTAAAGATCTCTACAATGAAAATTTTAAGTCTTTAAAGAAAGAAATAGATGAGAACACCAGGAGATGAATGGATCTCCCATGCTCATGAATTGGAAGAATTAATTTGTGAAAATGACCATCGTACCAAGAGTGTTTGTATGCAAAAAGTCTTATAATTGCTGTCACTCATTTGCTTTAGATACCTATGTGTCACTTCTGTATCTAAGTGCTTTCTTACTGTAGAAAGAACAAAGAGACTCAATCTGTTTGCAAACCTCTTTTGCAAACCTGTTCTTTCTATAGGAAGCAAGCAGTTAGATATACAAGGGACATATGTTTCTAAAGCAGAGACTGACACTCATTAGCAAGATTCTTTTGCACTATCATGAATCTTTGTAACAGATGATGATGCTCTGAAATTAATATATACATCTCAATTTCAGGGTAGCAGTAAACATTGTTTCTATTTTCCTAGAAGCCTGTCAAAGAACTAATCATATTAATGAATATTTAAGTTTCCTTTTAGCCTTTCAGAAATATATGGCTTATCTACACAGTGGCTGTCCACATTGGTCCTCAAACCAACAGAAGCAACTACTGGCAGCACTGGGTTTCCTTGTGTCAAATGAGACTTTGTGTATCTAAATCCCAATATGTGGGGCTCCTGAGCTGTCACCTGCTCTCCAGCAGATTCTCAGGACAGAAAAGAATTGAGAACCACCTAGCTGTAGACAACAAAGCTCCAAGCTCCCTGCCTCCCTCTCCCATTGCATAGAAGTCTCAAGTGATTAAAGAAAATGGGGAGCTCTGGTCATTAAATTCAGGCTTCCATTTGAGATGATCCCACTTCCCCAAAGAAACCCTGATGAAAACCTGTCCCCAAGAGGTGAAACACATCTAGAAAAATTTGTGACCATGACCAGGAATTTTCAAGAACTCGCCAATAAGCCTGGAGAGCTACCTGCACACCAAGATTTCTGGGGTGAGTTTTAAGTTCTTGGATGAGGACAGAGGGATATCTTGGAAAATCTGATAGCTCTTTATACTTTTCAAATTAAATTTACAAAGCTAACACTATGATTCTAGCCAGTTAGGAAGCTCGCATTACTGAAAAGAAACAGAAAACTAAGTCTGTATATTTAATTCATATAAGTGTGTTAAAAATGGGGAGTATTCAAAGAAAAACAGTGCATTGGCAGTGATTCATTTTGAATATATGCATGTTCAAATATGACTTCCCATACTGCCTGCTCTAAATGGAAGAAACAAGTTCTGATGGAATACTCTCACTGTAGATGTGGCCCCTCCCCAATGTCCC
>NW_008358635.1:9366-10717 GCF_000622305.1 Nannospalax galili | reverse complement strand
TAGATATGGAAGTTACCTGGGAGGAGTATGAATTCCAAAGCACCTCACAGTCCAATTTCCCTTCAGTATTTAGAAAGTAAATATTTTCTTGTAAATGCAGATTAAAATGCTTAACTGCAAAAAGAGTGAACTATCTTTGTTCATGGACACTTACGTTGTGAAGGGCTCTAGCACACTATGCATCTTATAAAAAAAAAGACTCTAACGACTAATTCAGATTGCTCACTTCCTGTTTGAATGTAAACATGTATAAACATAAAAACACCAGTGGTCGGTCCTTTGTACTAGCTGCTGACACCACAAATGACCTGGGGAAGAGTGAGTATCAACATTGACCTCTGATCAGACTTCAAACACCAGGGGAATTTCGGAGAGGGAGAATGAATAATCATCTTCAGTCTGCATAGATCTAAGTGTAGACCAGGAAATACAAACTGACTTCTCTGTTATCAGGAAGGGAGATGCCTGTGAATCTCATCTACTTCTGAGGTTTCAAACTGCAGGTGTGATTGCTGTCCTTCCAACGTTTACCCATTCCACATTTTTATTTTCTTTTCAAGTGCTGCTGCTTATAGTGAGTGTTCAATAATTGTTCCAAGGATGTAGCTGTGCAAATGATATAAAATGGAGTTAAGTACAAGTAGAAACCAAAGAGAAATTTGTAAACACCAGATGATACTTAATACAAGAAGGTAAACATCCAACCTGATTTAGGTGTATAAGAATTGTGTGTAGTGAGTGTACAAGCCTATGAGTGTTCTTTATAGACACTGTTCTTGCTTTGATTTCAATCTCAGATCCACTGACTATGATTGTAGCAGGAAAAGAGGAACACAACTCATTCAGCCCCTACAGTCAAAGTAAATTAGCTTTTCACTATGATGCCCATGCTGTCTTCTAGAAAGGATGCTGATGTCAATTATCCATAGAGAATGAAAGATCAGAAGTCATGTTTTCTTTACAGGGTCATATATGAACTGCTTCAACTCAGTGCCATACCCAAATGTACCAGAGCCAAAGTTCAGAAAGTTTTCATCAATAACCTAACACTATATTCATACTAATGACTTTAAAGTAATGGGTTTTACCAGTGGAAAGAGAAAAACGATTTTATGGAGCAAATAAACTTTTTTTCTGAAATAGTACCAATAACTTGATATCAGACTCATCCTCCTGTAGAAACTGCTTTCTAACTAAAGCTGTGAACCCCACATATCTAACCATGTGAGCTTCAGCCTTTAACTTTCACATCAAGTGCACAACTGATAATTTACAGTTTCTCTACCATTAACTGTTGAAACAAGCAATGCAGATTAATGCCATAATTTTTTTGTATTTTCTTTTTCCACTG
>NW_008358635.1:7826-9139 GCF_000622305.1 Nannospalax galili | reverse complement strand
ATTTTTTACTTCCTGAAGCACCTGTCCCTTCTCGTCCTCTCCTCCCTGTCTGTCACTGTCCCCCAGTCTATTCACAATTCACTGACTGGAAGTCGATACATTTCCTATATTCAGTGTGTACTGCAGGTTTTCTTCTTCACATCCTTTATCTGGGGTGAGGTGGCCATTCTCACAGTGATGTCCTATGACCGATATGTGGCCATCTGCCGCCCACTGCACTATGAGGTCATGATGAGTCCCAGAATGTGCACAATTGTGTTGATAAGTGGAGGAATACCAGGAATCTTGTACACAGCAACCACATTCTCTATGAGATTCTGCAGGGCCAAAATAATCCACCAGTTCTTCTGTGATGTCCCCCAGTTTCTCAAGTTTCCTTCTCTAATGATTACCTTGGAGTAGTTGGATTCATTTTCATGATTGTGGTGGGAACTTCCTGCTTCACTGCCATTTTCCTCTCCTATGTCCAGACATTCTCTACATTCCTCAGTATGCCCTCTGCAGAAGGTCGGTCTAAGGTCTTCTCCACCTGCCTGCCCCACCTTTGTGTGGTCTCATTTTTTCTGTTCACAGGTGCCATTGCATACCTAAAGCCAACTTCAGATTCAAGAACTCAACAACTGCTATAGACCTCCTGCTCTCTATATTTTACACAGTACTTCCCCCAACACTCAACCCTGTTATTTACAGTCTAAGGAATGAGGCCATGAAAACAGCTATAAGAAAGTTACTGTTTCCTGACAGTTTCCATGGAGATAAATTAGTTTTGCCTTATTGTTAATAGCAGGGAAGAATTATACAGAAGACTTTTATTTTTGGTGTTTTTGAGACAGGGTCTCCCAGTAGCCCCATCTGGCCTGGAACTCACTGACCTGGAACTCACAGAGATCCACCTGCCTCTGCCTCTGGAGCACTGGGATCAAAGGCCTGCACCACCACATCCAGCTCAGAAGACATTTTTTAAATAAATGGAGTGTCTATGTTTTATTAGCAATACTCAGTAATTGCTTTTCTGTAAGCCGTATCTATAACCACTGTCATTACAGAAATTCCACCTCTGAATTCTCTAACTAAGATATTGAAAGCATTCTTAATCTTTAATGTTGAGGAAAAGCACACAGCTCTAACCTAGTAATACAGGTCCAGTACTTCCAAATATTCAAAGTGCATACACTGAAGCACATAAGTGGATACAATAATTATAGCACACTTAGAACATGTGCATGTGCAATCTCACAATAATAAATGCTGACACCAGGTGCTTCTGATTCCAATCACCAAACAATTGAAGATCATGTCAACCATTCAATTTA
>NW_008358635.1:5760-6879 GCF_000622305.1 Nannospalax galili | reverse complement strand
CTGTACAAATGAGTTTCCTTTAGTATGATTTCTGAATTATTGTTTTAATAATAAAATGAATGAAAAAATAATTTCAATTAAACAATTTCAATTTTGTTCCTATTCTATACTTAAATATTTTTATTATGAAATAACACATTGCTGATTCCCACCAGATGTGAATAGGGCATTCCTTGATGTACAAAGTACTCTTATTGTTATGTACATTAGGGTGTGTGTGTGTGTGTGTGTACGTGTGTGTGTGTGTGTGTGTGTGTGTGTGTGTGTGTGGCAGAGGGAGAAAGAGAGCAAAAGATAGAAAGAAATACACAGAGAGAAAAACAGAGAGAGAGAGAGAGAGATCAGTCTATCCAAGTGTGCTTGTCATTAACTTTCTACCTTTTTATATTTGTTGACTTCTGGAGACTTGGTCTCCTCGAATACATAAGCAGACAAGCTGGCCTACAAGCCTCTGGGTGTTCTTGCATCTCCACCACCTGCTACCTTATGCCTTCTAGGATTAGTCTTTTCAATGATGCCTCTGGTTTCTAGGTGCGTGGTGTTTACTATGCACTGAGGCATTACAGTTATGCCTGTGCAAAAGCAATCTGACTCTTAGTCTCCATTTTAAGGCCAAGAGCAGACCTGAACTGCTGAGAACCTGCTCCTTCATGATTCCCTTGAAGCTGTTCTCTTAAACAAGGGCCCACTCTGTGTTTTATCAAAACAATATATACATTGTTAAATGGGGAAGCAGAAGTCAGAGCCTTAGGTTATTAGAACAGTTTGCTGTCTGATGCATTTACCCAGAACAAAACACATGTACCACCATAAAAAGATGTCGGTTGATTGCCATTTATTGTTCTCCATACAAATGGTATAATCACATCTACAGTATTTCCAAAGAATAATCTCTGCTTGCAGTGATACTGATACTACACACACAGAGAGAGAGAGAGAGAGAGAGAGAGAGAGACTCATACATAGGTACTTACACATATACACACACACATATTCACATACAAACATACACACATACATACACTCACACATACATTCATATACACATATACATGGATATACACATACACACACACATACATGAGCTGTAGAACAAAAAAGGAGAAATCAAGCTCATGC
>NW_008358635.1:2801-4642 GCF_000622305.1 Nannospalax galili | reverse complement strand
ATTGGACTTAAGGCACTTTCACAGAAAGGGATCTTTGACTGATACTCTAAACCTAGGCAACTACCTGTGACTGGAAAGTTCATAGACCCTACAGGAGAACTGAATTGCCATTATCATAAACCAATGTAATTTCTAACTGTATTTAAAATATTTATCATATATAATTTGGATCTATTTCTTCCTTAAAACTTTATTTCTACTTCATTTTCCACATACTAATATAAAATACGTATTATGCTACTGTAATGTGCATTATATTAGTAAATTCACATGTACTGTTGAAACTCATTGAGACACTGATTTGGAGTTGAGGTTGGCTGCTCCACTTCAGATTCAAGCATATTTTTCTTACAGTGTCCTCAAAGACTATTATCTGTGGATGGGCTGGTTACCTGGTCCTGTGAGGAGGACAAAAAAAGGCAGTAAAACAACCCAGTAGTGAAAATACCATGTCTTTCTGAGCAACACAGGAAATCATTACAGTAAAAACACTGTGTCTATGAGTACCTCTGGGAGGGAAATTCTTCCCAGGGACCTTCCACAGCAAAAGATACAGGTACTGCTTATCCCTTGAGATAAAAATGCCTGTGATGGGAACAGCTAATTAGAAGTCTCATCCAGGTGAAGACATTCTGCCTGAAACTCTTCATCAGTCAGACCCCCTAGGTGACTCTCTTAGTTCCCATAGCTTCCCCAGTGGGTGCATGATGGATGTATAAGTGTCTGATCTGATGCTCCACTGTCTTTCTGCTGTTGACTGTTTCATCCTTTTACTCCTGCTTGCTGTATACTTGTTGCATATGACTGCCCTCTGACTGAGAAATTATGGATAGATGCCTTCTTCCTAAGCATGTTGCACCACTTTCCAAGTATCATCACAAACTTCTTGACTGTTAACACCACAAGAAAGGAGGGACAGGGAGAATCAGCCAAACCTCCCAACCAACCTGTATGCCCTAGGTGCATGAGGGGGAGGGATTAAGGGTATAGAAGCTGTAGGGACTTTCTTGCAATTTTTGTGGCTGTGGGGAGGTCATAGCTGTGCCTGGATGGAGACTTTCTAGTTTGGCCTTGGGAAGGGATCACCCAAAATTCAGTGTGTAAATTCTCACCCATTGCTCTGTAAATAAATGCAATAAACTCACTGGTTTCCCAAATGGCAGTTTGGTGAAATTGGACCTTGCTTTGTAGTAGGGACCAAGGGAGGATGGGACATGACATCATTATGCCTCTGAGAAGGAATTTTAACTACAACACTTAATAAGCTCACATATGTGAAACCAAAAGCAGGTTATTGTGGCTCATTCTCCTTATAGAAAAAAATGACAGTTACAATTTTGGAAATAAATAGATGCCATATCGTTCTGGATTTCTGAAGAATTGGTTCTTTTACCTTTTTATCTTGCTTCACATTTTTAAGTTAAAAATATTTTTCTAATTTTATAGATAAAGTGTAAAGCATACATTATCAATTAGCTTATTTAGGTACCAGCTCCAGAAAAATAACAACACTGAGAATCGTTGGATCTAAATTTCTTTGTTGATATGTTATGATGTGTTTGTTGTGGAATGATAAAATTAACTTCATAAAATAAGTTTCATCATGTTCCTTCACTTTTGTCCTATGGACTGTTTTGAGAAGAGTTTGTTGACGTTCTCCTTCAAAGTCTCCTAGAATTGGGTAGGAAACTCACCTGAACATGGATCTGATTTTTGTTTCTTCTTCCTTCACATTAGTGATTATAGATTTATTGATGTTGATTCTATCATCTTGATTTGATTCTAGTAGGTAATATGTTCAATACAATCTGTTCACTTCTTTCAAATTTTCCAGTTTCGTG
>NW_008358635.1:2053-2650 GCF_000622305.1 Nannospalax galili | reverse complement strand
CCATCTCCAGAGAATTAACAAAACTGGGAATCAAATCCAAAACGTTCTAATTCTCATTTTTTATGTTGTGTTCTTAACTGCTTTTGGTAGCAGAATAAAAATTGGCTTCATCAAATAAGATTTCTCATGTTTCTTCACTTTGCCTTACGGAGTCATTTAAGGAGTGTTGGTCATAGTTCTGGAATTTCTGGTAGAATTAAGCAGAAATCTGACCTGCACTTGGACATGATTATTTGAGCTATTTTGGTCACTGCTTCCATCACATTATTGATTATAGATCCATTTATGTTGCTTCTGTCATCTTGGGTTAATTCTAGTAGGCAAAATGTGCCCACACATTTATCCATTTCTTTTGAATTTTCCTATTAAAAAAATGTGTAACCAATTGTCTCTCTAAATTTCACTGGTATCTGTTGTAACTTCTCCCTTTGCAGCAAGAATTTTATTAATTAGGGTCTTCTTTGTCTTTCATTTGGTTAATTTGACTTGTGAATTTTCAACTTTGTTTACTATTTAAAGAACAAACGTTTTAATCTATTCTTTGTATAGATATTTAAGTTTCCACTATTATTTTCTTCTCTTATCTGCACTATTTCT
>NW_008358635.1:0-1673 GCF_000622305.1 Nannospalax galili | reverse complement strand
TTATGAAGGTGGCTTTGCTGGATATTGTAATGTGATTTGGCAGCCCCTTTCCTTTCAGAAAAGTGAACACATATCTCCATAGCACACTGGCTTTGAGAGTTTCTTTGGACAAATCTACTGTTATCCTGACATGTTTCCTTGCATGTGACTTATTGCTTCTGTTTTATAAATTTCAGTATTCCTTCTAGGTTCTGTGTACTTAGTGTTTTAACTGTCATGTAATGGGAAGGTTCTTTGTTTGTTTGTTTGTTACCACGGCCAGCCTAATGGGAAGGTTCTTTTACACAGTTGTCTATTTTGCATTCTAAGTTCCTCCTTAATTGTACAAAGCTCCCATGTCCATGTCATGCTTTCTTAGAAATTCATGTCCATTCTTTTTTTGGATGGTTCAGTTTGTCTGAAGGCCTCATAGTCTGACTTCCGTTTGATTCACTACATTGCTGAGCTGTTCTATCGACCTTCATTGGATTGCTGTGCTCTTCATTTCCAAATGTTCTATTTGAATTTTATTCAATAGAATTTTATTAAATTTCCCTACCACATTCTTACTGACTTTCTTGTTTGATTCATGAATTTATTTTTTATTTCTTTCAGTTCATTCATTTCCTCTTTGTCTCTCTTGAACAGGGATATAGTCATAAGATTGCATCAAGTTCCTGCTCATTGGGATCCATTACTGTAGGACTGTTGATTTTGTAGGCATTGTGTTGCTTTGATTTTTCCATTTTTCTTGTCGTTCTGTGATGGAATTTGTAAACATGGCTGGGTAGATTTTTACCTTCCACGTGCTTCCATTTTAAGTGTTTCCAATGTTCAATGGGTCTCTTGTAGTAGAATTTTACTGACATTTCTCCCCAGTGGACCACATGTGGTATTCAATAAAAGAACCTTCAACTCCTGTGGTCAGGGCACCAGGTATCCTCTCCAGCCCTAATGTGAAAAAAAAAGATGAACAAATCTGGAATGAACTGAAACTGATGAGTCAGCCCTCCTTGAAAATATACCACTGGTCAGTTAAAAACAATCACCCTTCAATGCCATAATTCGAAGAATAAAGGAATTAGGCTATCACAGTGTGTACTAACATCCTGAAGAAGTATGAATGGAAGAAAATCAGTGGAGTAAGGTTAATTATTAGTGTAAGAGCAGCAAAAGTAAATATTAGAAGAAAGAGAAAACTAATTGGAAATGGCAAAAGGTAAAAAGAAAGACAATGCAGAATGCATTTTAGAGAGAACGAAAAGAAAAAAATGTAAATAAATACATTCAGAGAGCTTTCAAAAGAAATCATATACTCAGTACACATGGACAAGAAGACCAGCAACCCCAGGCCACTCTGTGTCCTTTGGGAAGCCTATTTCAAGAAAAAAACCTGAGTACTCCAATTTTTTTCTCCCTGGGCAAGGAACCACAGGACACAGGAAACCCTGCTAGATACCCTTGTGTGCTAGTTAGAAGCAGCCCACTCCTTTGCAGTCTCTACACTCACAGATCTACTTGTGACTGGCCAACCGGCACAGCAGACAAACGTGGAATCACTCCCTCCCTCCAATAAAATAATCAAAATTGAAACCTGGAGTAGAGATCAACTCTCTTTCCACACCTAATAAAAAATCAACCAACTCTCTGCTTCCCTGGGCCTGCACCAACGGCTAACTCTCCTAGCCTGCACT
>NW_008358634.1:0-636 GCF_000622305.1 Nannospalax galili | reverse complement strand
GTAGAATAATCCTACTTATCAAAATGCTTCACAAATTCCAATTCTCAGCCATAAGACAAACAAAGGTTCATGACAGAACTTCCACTAAATAAATGGAATTTTTTTAGCTTATTTTAGTGTTTGTCAGATGTGTAGAATTATATTAAATCTGGTATGCAGACAGAGGTAGTCAACAGGTACCTGTGAGGAACACTGACAAGACCAGAGACAGATGTGTATAGAGAGGGACACATTACAGGTAGCCCATTGATGTCCTTGGAGGGCTAGCTGGCAACATTGTTTGTATATTCTAGAATAAATCAACCAAAGGTCTGACTTAGTTCAACAAACCCAGTATTTACCATATGGGTAAATATTTCACCTGTCTGATTTTCCAACATTTTGCTAAAGATATGACATAACCCAGGGAGAAGAAAAAAAAATGTGGGAAAACCTGGCATGTGAACTATTTGTGTTGTTTCTAACCAGGACCAGTTAAACCAAAATGAAAGTTGCTAACAATGCCTAGACAACAGAAAAATCCTTCCAATCAATTTATGGCTCTGATTAGATCCTGTAGATACCATGTTTGGTTAAGGTCCAGAACTCCCTCAGCCTGGGCTACAAAGTAGCAAGGCTGTCTCAAAAAAAAAAAAA
>NW_008358633.1:9356-11086 GCF_000622305.1 Nannospalax galili | reverse complement strand
CATCAGGAGCCAGCAATCTCGCTCTAGGTCCATAAGTGTCAGTCCATTCTGCCTTAGTGTTGCTAGTGTTGCTGTGTGGCTGCGTGTTCCCCATGCCATGCACTAACCAGGGCTTGCAGCTTCCATTTTTAAGATGGTTCCCAGCAGCCCCTCAATAGTCCACCCTCTGAGGCAGGCCCAGTCACTTGGAGGAACTAGCCAATTGGGAGACAATGGGGCTTTTGGCTACTCTAACATTCCCCCTTCTGAACACGTAACCCGAATATCTTTTCAGGATTAGATAAAAGCTCTCAAATATTTTAGACATTTTTGGCTTGTGGAAAGGAAGAGGTTGCTAAGAGGCCCAAGGACATTATGAGTTTCAGTCAAGAGACTGGCTACTTTTCTTTGAGGCATTTTGACCCTAACAGCCTAGTGAATTCCTACCTCCTATTCTTATCACACCATCCTCTGAAGAGGTTACCCAAGCTTCCAATAGGGAATTGTGACACAGACCGCATTGGCTTTTTCCATGCTGAACAGGGATACAAGTTGAGGAAATTGGAGTACTCCTTCAGTGGGTCTATTTAAAAACTCCCAAATTGAATACCTCATCTCAAGGAAGAAAAGAAAATTTTTGAATCGTGAATAGGAGATGTGAAGGAAAAGTAAAGGCAGTGTAATTAGCATTACAAGTTCTAGACAGGGAACTAGGTAAAAGCCAGAACAGGGCAATTTTCAAATGTTCATATGAGAGTCCCTTCGAATTTCTTGACAAGGGCTTCCAAAAGCATCCCCCTATTGGATTCATCCTTATTTTTCATTTGTCTTCCAAAGTTGGACTCTAGAATGATGGAATCAGGACTGGTTTTCAGGTATTTTGATCACTGTTGGGGCACTTAGAATCAGGTCGGTTCCCTCTCAAAGGCTTCTCGATAGGGGGAGAAAACAAATTTAGCCATCATTTTAGAATAGTAGCTGGTTGTCTCCCTTGGCTACAGGTGGGCACTACGGTAATGGAGACAAAGATTTGAAGTCTTACATCTGAGCAGCACTTTCTGGTTAGGAACAACATCATCAATGAGAAATAATTGTCTAAATAACTTTTTATGTGGACTTAAGCCTAATGTCTGGGAAGTGTAATCCCTTGAACTCTTAAAGAAATATACTGATCACTACCCTTTGGTTATACTTTCCTTTTGGGTGTTTAAGACCATACAGTTGGCCAAAATAAATCAATTCATTTTTACACATAAGGTCTTTTGAAGATCTGTTCCTCAGGGATCTCATGGGCTTGGGAGGAGCCCCTGGCTCCTTTCTTTTACCAATTTCATCTATGTGAAGATAAGTCAAAGTCCCTACTCGACTATGGCTGGCTTCACTTGGATGCATGGATGAGATGTTTTTTCTGAGTTGACCCTCCTCTTTGTAGACTGGACACTGGTTCAAGTCCATCTCATGGGGTCTGCATGGACTCCCTGAATGAGAGGACAGGTGACTCCCAGTTACAAGACATTTTGAGAGATGTCCCATAGTCCCCTGGAACTTAGTCGACCTTGGAGGGCAAGGGGCAAAAACTCTTCTTTAAGTCCCTCTGACCAGATTAGTATACACCACAAAGTATGGCTGTTAGACATCCAATGAGGTTAGTTCCACTAGTCTGGTACTTTTTAAAAATTTTTTAAATATTTTATTTATTGTTTTTATTTTATGTGTATGAGTGTATTGCCTGCATGTAGGTAAGTGCACCT
>NW_008358633.1:7538-7903 GCF_000622305.1 Nannospalax galili | reverse complement strand
ACTGCCAATGTTTTCTTCTAATAGTTTCAGAGTTTTGAGTTTCACATTGAGGTCTTTGATCTATTTGGAGTTGACTTTTGTGCAAGGTGAAAGATAAGGATCTAGTTTCGTTCTACAGGTAGAAGAAGATGTGGTCTTTTCTCAGTGTGTGTTCTTGGCATCTTTGTCAAATATCAGATGACTGCAACCTCATGCCACAATGCTTCAAACATTGATGCTGAGTAGATGAGAATTCTTTGTGCTTTTTCATAGTCCCCTGCAAAACAATAGAATCAGTTTACCTTGTGATTGTAACCACAGGATTTAACTAGGCAAGAAAGTGTTTTAAATCAAGAATAGACTTTTGTAAAGCCAATTGTTATTAA
>NW_008358633.1:4067-6662 GCF_000622305.1 Nannospalax galili | reverse complement strand
GGACACTTTTACAATGTTATGTCTGGTCAAGGGTGTTTCTTTCTCCAGCTCTCATGCCTGCGGGTATATACTTGAGGAGCAATTTCTGTATACCTAAGTCAGCATAGAAATATTATATCAATAATGGAAACATTTAATAAGAAATGCTCCTGGTAGTGTACATTGAATTTTGAAACTATTACATTAATGCAGCACCACTTGGAAGAACTGAGCCAAGTCTAAAAAGGAAAAACACCTTTTTTTTTTTTTTTTTTTTTTTTTTTTTTTGGTGCCCACTTTATGTTGTTTTTCCGTCATTATTTTTCAATTGCTAAAAAGTAACTTAAATAGACCAGGCATGGTGGCACACACCTTTAATCCTAGCATCCAGAAAGCAGAGGCAAACAGATCTCTGTGAGTTCGAGGCCAGCCTGGTCTACATAGTGAGTTCTAGGCCAGCCAGGGCTACATAGTAAGACCCTGTCTTAAAAACAGAAGACAAAACAAAAAATTAAATATTTTATTTTACTCTTCAAAATTTACTTCACTTATTTTTAAATTTTAAAGTTTTACTTAAGCATTTAATATCTTGAAATTTTTATTTTTGTGTGTATGCGTGTATTGCCTGCATGTATGTGAGTGCACCCATGTAGTGCAATGCCGCGGAGGTCAGAAGAGGGCTCAGATTCCCCTGGAACTAGAGTTAAGGACGGTTCATAGCCACCATGTGGATGCTGGGTATCGAACCTGGGTCCTCTGCAAGAGCAGTCAGTGCTCTTAACCACTGAGCCATCTGTCCAACCCCACATTTTAAGTTTTTATCTGATTCTTTCATTTTTTAAAAAAATACTCTTATTTACTTATTTATCTATTTATTTATTTATTTATTTGTATGAGTGTATTGCCTGCATGTAGGTAAGTGCACCCATGTGGTGCAATGCCCTAGAGTTACGGACAGTTGTTTGCTGCCATGTGGGTGCTGAGATTCAAACCCAGGTCTTCTGCAAGAACAACCAGTATTCTTAACAAGTGAGCCACCTCTCCAGCCCTCATCTGATAAACTTATAAGTTGAAAATAAGGAAGCAGAGACTGTCTGAGAGGGTAAGTTCTGACATCCTTCAGTGTAGCTGTAGTGTCTGTTGTCTCAGCAGACCACCAGAGAGTGCTGGGTTCTGACTTCCCTCTGGCAAAGGGGCTGAGAACACAGGGGACTGTCTGAGAGAGCCTGGATCCTGCCTCCACATGGTGAAGGAAGCCTGAGTGTACCTGACTAGAAGGTGACTTGTACTTCTATGCGTGCTTCTGATTAGGTGATTTGAAGCCATCAGTTCCCTCCAAAATAAAACCTGAGAGAACCTGAAACTTGGGCCAACTAACTTTACATAACCAATAAGAAAAGGACCTAGGCACCCCAATAACATAAACAGAAGCATACTTCAACTTAATTCTCATATCAGAATCGTCAACAACAATAAAAAATTCACATGCCAAAATCACAATGAAAGAAAAATAAGATGGAAAGCTAAAACACTATGTCCACACCAAACTCCACCAGTCCTGTAGAAGAGTTCTACAAGGAGAACTCCCTAGAGATACCCAGGACACTGAATTTAAAAGAACAATCATAAACATGATCAAGGAATTCAATGAATTTAAAGAACACACGAAACACAAACAAAGTAATCACAGAGCTGAAGGAAAATAGGAAAAAACTTCTGAATGAATTCACAAAAGAGATAGAAATATTGAAGAAAACTCAGGCAGATATGAAGAAGGAAGTGCAAAACTCAGTAAACTGGAAACAATAGGGGAAAGCCTCACCATTAGAAAGAATGAAATGGAAAACAGAATATTAACAGTGGAGGATAAAATTGAAGAATTGGACCACTCAAGCAAAGAATATGGAAAATTAAAAACTACAGGAATGGAATATGCAAGAGATGGGGAACATCATGAAAAGACCAAATTTCCATGTCATAGGAATAGAGGAAGGAGACAAATTTCAGGTTAATGGTATTGATCAGACCTTACACAGGATTGTAGAAGAGAAAATTCCCAAAATTCAAGAAAGACATCCACATATAAATACAGGAAGGTCATAGAACACCAAATACACAGGATCAGAAAAGAAACACCCTACGACATATCATAGCAAAAACACTAAATGTACAGAACAGAGAGAATACTGAGAGCAGCAAAAGAAAAACAACAAGTCATATACAAAGGAAAGCCCATCAGAATTATAGCTGGCTTATCAGTGCAAACCATGAAAGCCAAAAGAGCCTGGACCAAGGTATTTCTGTTCTACATGACAATAGATGCCAGCCCAGAATACTTTACCCAGAAAAAATGTCTATTATAGTTGGGGGGAAAGAAAAATCTTCCATGACATGAATAGCCTGAAAGAATAAATGTCCATAAAACCAGCCCTTGAAGCAACACAGAAAGCAGAGAGAGAAACAATTATACCCTGGGCCCACAAAAGAATATAAATAAAGGTTTAATTGAGGAAACACAAAATTTGACAGAGGACACAAACAGCAATCAAAACTATGGCAACCAATGCACATCTTTCAATAATAACCTTAAATATCAATGGACTGAACTCCCCAACT
>NW_008358633.1:2218-3711 GCF_000622305.1 Nannospalax galili | reverse complement strand
CCACTATCTCCATTAGATAGGTCAACAGGCCAGAGACTTAACAGAGAGACATCTGAATTAAACAAAACCATATATCAAATGGACTTAACAGATATCTACCAAGTATTCCACCCAAACACCAAAGGACATACTTTCTACTCAGCACCCCATGGAACTTTCTCCAAAATAGAGTATATACTGGGGCACAAAACAAAGCTGAGCAAATACAAAAAGATTTACATAATTCCATGTGTTCTATCAGACCACAGTGCAATAAAGCTTACAATCAACACCCGAAGAAGCCAAAATCACCACACGAACACATGGAGATTAAACAACACACTCCTGAATGATGAATGGGTCAAAAGAGAAATTAAGAAAGAAATAAAAGTATTCCTGGAATTAAATGAAAAGGACAATACAACACGACAAAACCTCTGGGACACGCTGAAAGCTGTCTTTAGAGGGAAGTTTATAGCTCTAAGTGCCTACATCAAAAAATCGGAACGAACACAAATAAATGACTTAACACTTCAACTCAACACACTTAAAAAGCAACAGCAAACAAAACCCAAACCCAGCAGACAAGAAGAAATAACAAAAATCAGGGCAGAAATTAATGAAATTAAAACAAAGAAAAGAATACAAAGAATTAACAATTCCAAGAGCTGGTTCTTTGAAAAGATAAACAAGATTGACAGACTGGTAGCCCAGTTAACCAAAAGAAAGAAAGAGCACCTCCAAATCAACAGAATCAGAAATGAAAGGGGAAGCAGCACAACAGACACCAGAAAGATACAGAATATTATTATAAGGGACTACTTTAAAAACCTACATGCTACTAAATTTGAAAACCTAAGAGAAATGGACAGGCATCTAAAAGCATTGGAACTACCAAAACTAAATCAAGAAGAGATTAACAGCTTAAACAGACCCATAACACATAAGGAAATTGAAACAGTAATAAAAAAAATCCCAATTAAAAAAAGCCCAGGACCAGATGGATTTACAGCAGAATTCTATCAGACATTTAAAGAAGATCTGCATCCAATAGTACTTAATTTATTCAAAAAAATAGAAACTGAAGGTGTACTCCCAAATTCCTTGTATGAAGCCAGCATCACTTTAACACCCAAACTGGGTAAAGACAACCAAAAAAAGAAAACTATAGACCCATATCCTTAGTGAACATAGATAAAAAATTCTCAATAAAATGCTTGAAAACCACATACAGATGTACATCAAAAAGACCATTCACCATCATCAAATAGGCTTTATTCCAGAGATGCAGGGACGGTTCAATATAAGGAAGTCTAAAAATGTCACTAATCATATAAATGGACTCAATGGCAAAAACTACATTGTCATCTCAATAGACGCAGAAAAGGATTTTGACAAAATTCAGCATTCATTTATGTTCAAAGTCTTAGAGGGAATAGGACTGGAGGGAACATGCCTCAACATAATTAAAGCTATATACAACAAACCCACAGCCAACATCATTCTAAATGGAT
>NW_008358633.1:0-1509 GCF_000622305.1 Nannospalax galili | reverse complement strand
CTTAAAAACAGCATGGTACTGGCACAAAAAAGGTACATAGATCAATGGAACATCATTGAAGATCCAAACCTGAGCACATGCAATTTCAGCCACCTGTTGTTTGACAAAGGTGCCAAGAACACACAATGGAGGAAAGACAGCATCTTCAACAAATGGTGCTGGCAAAACTGGATCTCTACCTGTAGAAGAATGAAACTAGGTCCTTATCTTTTGCCTTGTACAAAAGTCAACTCCAAATGGATCAAAGACCTCAATGTGAACTTGAAACCCTGAAACTATTAAAAGAAAATATTGGCAGTAACTTACAAGATACAGGTGTAGGAAAGGATTTTCTAAATCAGGCAGAAGTTGCTCAGGAATTAAGGTCAGCAGTCAATAAGTGGGACCTCATTAAACTAAAAAGCTTCTGTACAGCAAAAGAAACATCAAAAAACTTAAGAGAAAACCCACAAAGTGGGAAAAGACTTCACCATTGACACATGTGATAGAGGTTTAACATACTGAATATATAAAGAACTCATAAAACCAAGAATTGAGAAACCAAATGACCCAATTAAAAGAAGGGCTAAAGATCTGAACAGAGAATTCTCAAAGGAAGAAATAAAGATGGCTAAGTGTTCTCAAAAAGTGTTCAACATCATTAGTAATTGGGGAAATGCAAACTAAAACCACCCTAAGGTATCACCTTAACCCAATAAGACTGACTAGGCTGAAGAGAACAAATGGTACCAAATTCTGGCAAGGATGTGAAGAAAGGGGAACACTCATTCACTGCTGGTGAGATTGCAAATTTGTGCAATCCCTATGGTAAACAGTGTGGAGGACTCTTAAAAACTAAAATCCTACCATATGACCTGGTTAAACCACTCCTTGGCATAAACCCAAAGGACTCATCCTATTGTAAAGACACTTGTAGAACCATGTTTGTTGCCACTCTTTTCACAATAGCTAAGAGATGAAAGTAACCTAAGTGGCCCTCAACTGATTAACAAAAATGTGCTATATTTACACAATGGAGTTCTATTCAGCATTAATAAAAGATGAAATAATGAAATTTGAAGGTAAATGGATGGATTTAGAAACTGATATACTAAGTGAAGTAACACAGATTCAGAAAACCAAATGATGTGTGTTCTCCCTCATATGTGTATTCTAGCACCAAATTCTTTTAAATTTCATGTCCTTTTAATAAGATGATGCTATACAGCAGTCTTTTCTGCATGAAATAACTACCATCATCACGACTTCAGCTGTGCCTGATCACTAAACATCGTCACAACTGGGTTTGTTGACGGTTATGCTCATTCATTAATGGAGGATCAAGCAGGGTCATTGGACCCTCTCCAGAGTATCTAGCCACTCTTCCAAGCCAACTGTATGTAATTGACCCTAATCACACATGATCTCTTGTATTTAGGGAGAGCTAAAACATATAATCTGGGGAAAGCTTGGAAGAGACTGCATGACCCATGCTGGGTAAAGGCTTTCCAGTGTGCATACCCTCAGGTC
>NW_008358632.1:2136640-2146551 GCF_000622305.1 Nannospalax galili | reverse complement strand
AGCTCCGGGTCCAAAGGCTGAAATGAGATCCGGGGTGATGTTGGATACTTATGTTGGTCCTGATTTGGTGTTGCAGATGTCACCTCTTGATACACTGGGGCTTCAGTCACAATTTTTTCAGGTAATTCTATATGAAGAGTTGTTGTTTCCTGCACAGTCTGAGACAGTTCTCCCACAGAAGTAGGTTGTGTAGTTACAGTAAGTTCCAGATCCACAGTTTGAACAGGGACTTCTGGTGAGTTTTGATGATGAACATGAACATGGTGTGAAAGTGCGCCCTGAGTGTCCTTTGGGAGAGGAGCTAGAATCTTCTTTGGGGTTGTAGAATGGTGAACCTCTGAAGAATGTTCTGGGTTTATGGGAAGATCCAGGTCCAAAGGCTGATGTGTAATAGTGGACGATTTTGTACGATGGTGAGTCTCGGAAGCATGTTCTGGGTTTATGGCAAGCTCCAGGTCCAAAGGCTGGTGTGTAATGCTGTGTGATGTAGGATGGTGAGGGTCCAGAGTAGGTTCTGGAGTTTTGGTGAGTTCCAGGTCCGATATTGCTTCTAGAACTGCAGGTGAGAGAAATATGCTGTCTATCATAGAAGGCCCATCTGAGCGCCCCTGCTGAATTGGAGAAGGTTCCTCAGGATGCTCTTCAGGTTGGGTTGGAACCCCTGAATAGGCTGGAGAATGCTGATCCTTTTCAGGGAGGGTTGACTGATGTGTTGTAATGTCTTGCTGGTCTTTCGAAAGTTCACCCTCATTAATCACCTCTGGAGGTTCACCTGTGACATTGTGTGATACTGGAGGTTGAACTTGATCATGATCAACAGGAGAAATTGTTACCTCAAGGTGTTCTGGAGGTTGAACTACCACTTCACTAGGAAGCTCTGGAGGCTGAGCTGGTTGTTCCTGCTGCGTTGAAGAGGGTTCAAACTCATCAGTATACTCTGAGTCTTCAACTGGGATTTCCAGCTGGCTCTCAAATTGGTTCTCCCCAGGAGACTTAGAAGCTGGCTGCTCCTGTCCTCTGAGAAAAGAATCCACCACTTCAAAGGACCCCAGAGGATGCACTGGGGACCCTTGCTGGGTCAGAGATGATTCAATATCCTTGGTAGGCTGTGAAGTTATGGTAAGTGCCACATCCACAGGCCTAAGTGTAAAATTCGTCAAGTTATATTCTTCATTTTGATCTGCTCGGACTGTTGCTTCCTGGACATTCTCAAAAGGGATCTCTGGAGTTTGAAGTGGAGCCCCTTGCTCATTTGGAGGTTTTATTACTTCAGGGTGCTCTGCGGGCTGAAATGAGGCTTCTGGCTGGTTTCCAGAACCTGATTCCACTTCCTCTGGAGATTCAGAAGGTTGAGTTGGCTGCTCTAGTTCATTAAAAGGTTCATCCTCCAAAAGAGGGCCTGGATGTTGAGATGGGATAACATCCTGCAGTGTTGGAAAAGACTCCACTTCCTCAGCATTGTCTTGAGGCTGAACTGGGAACTCCAGATACTGTTCAGAAGATTCAACTTCCTCAGGAGACTCAGAAGGTTTAACTGGCTGCCGCTGTTGACTGGGAGAAGGTTCAGAAGTTACTGTAAGTTCCACATCTGCAGGCTTAACTGTAATAGTTGGAAAATTATAATGGTGAACTTGATCCTGACTGGGAGTTTGAACTGCTGTCGGAGTTTCAACTATATTCTGTATAGAGGAATCTGGACCTGAAACTGAAGCCTCTTGCTCAACGGGAGCACTGACTTCTTCAGGGAGCTTTGTAGGCAGAGCTGGAACTTCCAGCTGACTTCCAGAAGTTTCAAGGTCTTCAGGAAAATCTGAGGTCTGACCTGGGGCCTCTTGTGGAACTGATGAGGGTCCTACCTCCTCAGGACTCTCTGGAAGCTGGACTGGAGCCCGCTGCTGCTGACTCAAAATGGCTTCGGCCTCTTTTTCTGCCTCCGAAGTTACTGTAATCTCAGGATCTGTGGGTTTCACTGTGACATTTGGCCAGTTTGAGTGCTCAGCTTCATTTCTGTTTGGAAATGGATCATTGTTCTCAGGATGCATTGATGCCTCAGAATCGAGTTGATGTTGATCAGGGGGCTGTGGAAGATAATCTAGAGTTTCTGCCTGGGAATGATCTGGATGGTGAGTTTGGGTCTTCACCTGGAAGCGGGATGGTTCAAACTGCTCAGGGCGTTCTGGAGGCTCACCTATGTCTGCCTGGGATTGCAGAGGTACGCTCTCCGAATAAGCTTCATTCATACTTGAATCTTCAAAATCACCCTCCGAGATTTGTTTCTGAAGCTGAGTTTTTCCAACAACTACTTCAGCGAGTGTTCTGTGCTGAGTTAGATCTTTCTTCAGGTCCTGGGGTGAAACAATGAATTTTGTTGCTTTTGTACTCTGCTTGTCTAGTGATGGAACAAGTATTTCATACAACTGGTGATCTGTAGTCTGATCTAGACCGGCAGTACTTCTCAACTGTGAAGGCAGAACAGGAACCTGAATTTGATCTCCATTTAGCATTAAAATGTTCCCTGGCTGCTTCCCAGGCAGTGTTTTCTTCTTGTGCAGATCCTGATGTGAAACAGTGAATTTACCTGGCTCTGTGGACGACTCCGTAGTACTAGGATCCTGGTAAGCAAGTAAACTGTCAGTCAACTCCTCAAGCAGTGCCGACATCTCTGAGGATGCAGAGGACCCCGGGTAACCCCTGAGTCTGGAGTCTGTCCTGGATTTTCGTGTATGGGGGTATTTCTGTTGATTATCAGAATGATGCCAAGACCAGAGCACGGTTGGTGTCTGGGGCTCTGAAGTCAATTGGACTGGGTTTCTGGGCCACTCTGAAGTGGTAGAAACCTGGGTCAGCAGCCACAAAAGCTGCCACATGAAGACCAGTCTTCATGTGCCAAAGTTCATTAGGGACATGACATGCAGTAGGGACATGACATGCAGCGCTTTCCCAAGCTGATGGGAAACAAACTGAATGAAAGCCCCCTGAGCTCAGGGAGTCAGGCCTGCCCTGCCCCGCCCTTTATTTATGACAGTTCACCTTTGTTACAAAACCATGACTAGGCTGGGTCCCAGTTGGATTCTGCTTGTTCCCTTGCCTGTAATCTTTTCCCCTGGTCTTTGGACTGTCCCTTTCTCAACTCTCCTGCTGAGACCTCTAAAGTCAAATTTAAAAGTTATTTTGGAGTGTTTGGGTCCTATTTCTTGCTTCTGTATTCTTCTTAATGTCTGGAGTAGACTGATTGGTGAATTAAGCACCAAGAAATACCTGATTGTTGGGCGACCCTTCTGCTAAGGTTGCAGTCCACCATGTCCAGATATCTCTAAGGAGCTCGGCGCTTTATGGAGGACTCCCTTTCTCAGTGGGGGCTTCCTGCTGTCTGCCTGACCTTGTCTGGAAAGTGCCTCCAAGCACAGATGCCTGGCCTTATTTGGAACATGACCTTGGCATAGTTGCCTGCAAAAAACTGTACCTAGGTTTTTTTCTTTATTACAATTAGGCATTGCACTATAGCCAGATGATAGGGATGCCTGGCCTTATTTGGAAAATGACCTTGGCATAGTTGCCTGCAAAAAACTCTACCTAGGTTTTTTTTTTTTTAATTACAATTAGGCATTGCACTATAGCCAGATGATAGGGTCCTCCTGCTACATTCAAATAAAGCACACTACGAGCACCTAGCATGTAAAACTTTGGCTGCCGCCTGCACCCTATATTTTTCCCTAACTCCCTCTGGATAAGCGAGCTGTCTCACTGAAACTGACTCCCAGAAGGTCTTTTCCATCGTGCTCACTGGCTGTCCTGGCCCTGTTCGTTGCTTCTGCTCCCTTTGTTCTCGTGGGTTGGTGGCCAACAGCCCACGAGGGGAAGGAGAGACCCACACCTGATGTTAGTTAGACTTTTATAAATAATCTTGAATTTATGGTACATTTACATTTTTATTATTGGGTGGGGGGAACTGCCACAATGTGCATACAGAATTCAGGCCAGCTTTGGAAAGTTGGTTCTCCCCTTCCACATTTAAGAGGTTGCCAGGGATGGAGCTCTGGTCATCACACTTGCATCATCAGTGCCTTTATTCACTGAGCCATCTTGTGTGTGAGACAGGCTTGAGCCTAGGGTGAAAGTCTTATTCATAGCCATACAGCAGGCCTGAGACAACAGCCCGACTGCTGGAGCCACAAGGAACACCTTGTGGCATTTTGCTCCCATTGGCAGATCATGAGACTGATGCCTAGAGCTCGCCACTCCCTAATCACCACCCTTGGATACCTCACCTTTAAACTACTTGCTGTGCTGTGATTGGACCACTACCCCTATATAAGCTTGTGCCTTCCTGCAATAAACCAGATCTGTGTCACTGAACCTGGTCTCCTGTGTCTGAATGCGGCTCTGCTGACACAGTCTCCTCACCAGCCCTGGGGTCTGGACGAGGAACTAAGAGAGCAGGAGAGCGGCCATAGCCAGAGGAGAGCAGCCACAGCCGGCGACCATAATCTTGTTCATCCTATTTATAGACTTAATCACACAATACCATCTTTGATCAAGTTTTATCTCATAAATATTCTTTTAAACTGAGACCTTTTACAATGGGCTAATGGTTCTGGTTTTGTCTTCACTTTTTCTTCTGTGCATTTTGAAACACTCCTTACTTTAGAACAAAACTACAATCCTTTCTAATCTGAAAGCATTTTCTTTCCTCTTTAACCTTCTTTACAAAAAAATATATATATAGATATATTTTTTGTCTTTTTGAGACAGGGTCTCCCTGTAGCCCCAGCTGTCCTGGAACTCACTATGTAGACGAGGCTGGCCTTGAAGTCACAGAGATCTGCCTGCCTCTGCCTCCCAAATGCTGGGATCAAAGGCATGAGCCACCACGCCCAGCCCCTACAAAAATATATTTTATAACTATGCATTTTAATATCTTTTTTCTAATTACTTTCTGTTATATTTCTTTACAAATTAAAATTTTAAATTTAGTGCATGAGTGTTCTGCCTTAAGTATTTATTTTTGTTGTTGTTGTTTTGTTTTGTCCTTTGAGATAGAGTTTCTCTATGTAGTCTGGAACTTATTTTGTAAGCCAAACTAAAAAGAGATGATTTCCCTGAAATATTTAAGTGCACCCATGTCATGCAATGCCTGAAGAGGCCAGAAGAGGTCATCTGATCCCCTGGAACTAGTTACAGACAGCTGCTATACATCATGAGGGTGCTGGGAAACAAACCCAGGTCCTCTTCAAGAGCAGCAGTGAGTGCTCTTAACTGCTGATCCACCTCTCCAGTCCCAAAGTATTTCATTTTTAATAAAAAAAATTCATATTTTACTTAAATACAGTAATTTATGTCTGAAACATAGGCAAAACATGTTATAGCTATGGAGATTCTTTATTTTCTCTCACCAGCAATTTAAATTAACAAATATTTGTTGGAGATTTAAGTCTCATTACAACAGGCACTTAGAAACTCCTTTTATTTCAAAGGATTTATTGGGACTGGAGAGATGGCTCGGTGGTTAAGATCACTGGCTGCTCTTGCAGAGGACCCAGGTTCAATTCCCAGCACCAACATAGCAGGTGACCACCATCCATAACTTCAGTTCCAGGGGTCTGATGCCCTCTTCTCACCTCCATGCTTATTGCACGACACAAGTGCACTTACACACATGCAGGCATACACAAGCCTGTATTAAAGGCAGTATTGCTAGCTCCCTCTGACCCCTGTGAGGGGACAAGGAGTGGCAACCCCACAAGGAGGCATGAGTAAGTGTACTTCCCGCGTCCTGTACACACCTTTCGACACTATGCAAAATCACTGAGCTCTAGCATTTTGGGGGATGTAAGGTTTCTCTGACCCCATGTCACTGGGGAAACCATTGTCCACACATCTGTGTTTGGCCAAGCAGGCTCTCAAAGCCCACAGCTAACCTGTTCAGAATGGAATCACTTCCCACTCACATCAAGTGCTCTTTTCTGCCACATAAGTGTGCCACGTGTGTCACATGGGGGCCCCACAGCTCACCTGCCCACTCACGGTACCCAAGTTTGAGCTCTGTGAGAAGCATCAGAGGAGGGCTGTGTGGGAGCCAGGGAATGCAGTGAGTAATTAAAGAGTGTTGTTTAGTTTTTAAATAGTAAGTCAGTAGTTTTCTGTACTTAACCCTGCTTCTGTGGCCTTAGGCATTCCAGCCATCAACTTGTTACACAGATTTCTTTGTTTAAAAACTTGCTACCAGCACAGGCCTGCACTTTGAGGGACGTGCAGGTCTCCTTCCTGCCCAAACATCCCCAGGAACCTGAAATCCCATCCAAGCAGCAGCTGGGCACTGTCCAGGTTGTCCCTGCAGGGAACACTTCAGACCAGCAGCCTTCTAGTCCTGTGAGCAGCACAGCTGGCCAAGGGAGTGGCCAGCAGAAGGTCCTGGAGCATGGTGGAGTCAGACTGAAGCTTGTGGCTTCTTCTCCCACCAGTCTGGTGAGTGTGCGGGCTGTCCAGAGGGGTCTTAGGGAAATGACCCAAATCTGAAGTTGGATTTCTCCAGCTGGCGACCCAGAGTCATTCTGCCTTCTCATTAGCCTCCCTGTCCCTGAATGGGGCAGTGTTAATAGCATGATGAGTTAATATGTCCTGGTGTGTCAGTAATGATGAGCCAGGCACAGTGCTGCTGGCTTCCCACCGGTATTTCTAATCACAACCACTCTGAAGAAGTGAGTCCCATGTTACCACACTCTACTTGTTTGTTTTGGTTTGGTTTTTGTTATTGTTAATTGTTTTTTTTTTTTTTAAGAAAGGATCTCACTATATAACCCATCTGGCCTTAAACTCACGGTGTATTCCAGGCTGGCCTCTAACCTGTGATCTTGCAGTCCTGCTTCAGTCATGCACTGCGATTACAGGCATTCACCACAACACCACACTCCGATATCTGTTTTTTTGTTTTGTTTTGCTTTTTGTCTTTTTTGAGACAGGGTCTCCCTATAGCCCCAGCTGGCCTGGAACTTACTATGTAGAGCAGGCTGGCCTTGAACTCACAGAGATCTGCCTGCCTTTGCCTCCTTCCCGAGTGCTGGGTCTGAAGGCATGTGCCAGCACACCCAGCTCAATATCTGTTGTTGTTTTTTTTATCTTATACATCTTTATTTATGACAGTAGATCCAATGGAATAAAACTGTTTATATCTTCCAAAATAGTGTGGACTTGCTGATCTGGGCTGTTGGGGTTCTCTGTTATGCAAGTAGAAGTCTCTTCACGTCTGGATAGCTCATGAGCTCGGAAAACCATGTGCTGCAGATTCCTTCATAGCAGAGTGCCTTCCTGGCATCCTCCCTGACTCTTCTTTTACAGTGCTCACCACAAATACATGCCCTCTGGCACAGGAGTTACCAGGTTTTAATCAGGCGTTGTCTGATAGCCTGATAGAAGCCCACCGCCCTATGTAAATGAGGCATCCTAAAAGTACCTATCAGCTAAGACTTCTTCTACTGTCTCTACACTATAAATAATCCTAGTTTTACCCCAATAAAGTTGGAGCCTGGATCACCTCACTCACACTCGGAGCCTGGATCACCTCACTCAGACTCAGAGCTGGATCACTTCACTTAGACTCAGAGCTGGATCACCTCACTCAGACTTGGAGCTGGATCACTTAGACTTGGAGCTGGAGCTGAATCACTGAGATCTGAGCTGAGTCACTTGTCTTGAGCTGTAACACTAAATCCTGTGATCCAGTCTCCCCGGGGGGTGCTATTCCTCCGTCGCCGACTCATGGATACCCTGGCTTTCGCTGTCCCTCATATGCTTCCTGTGTGATCCAAGTGGCCAGTGGACCTCACATCCTGAGGAAGGCATATGGGTGAAATAGGGACGGGATCGACTGAGTAGACCTCCGTAGCGGAGGAACTTTCACTGCCCAGGAGTGCGCACTGGGACCCTGAGAGCCCAGCGCGTGCTTGCCTATATCTGGTGCCACAACGTGGAGCGTCTGAACCTCGTGCCACAACGTGGAGCTTCTGAACGTCGTGCCACAATGTGGGGCTCCACCCGGAGATCAGGTCAGAGACTGGGTCCCGGAGATTGGGTCCCAGAAAGCTGGATCAGCAGAGCGCTGGACAGCAAGGAGCAGAGATACAATAAAGCAGTAAACACAGACTAAGCCGTGTCTTGAGTCCTGTGTCTTACTACCGGCGACCTGATCTCACCGGAGAGCAGCACTCTCCGTTACCGACCCACGGATACCCCAGCTTTCGCCGCCTCCGTGCTTCTTCCCGGTGGAGCTCACTGGCCAGGACTCCGCAATCCTGAGGAAGGGCACAAGGGTGTAATAGGGGCGGGATCTCGACTAGATAATACTCTAGTAGCAGAGAAAGCTCTCCACTCCAGAGAAGTGTGTAGCTATCAGCTACAGCCAGCATCAGAGAAGTCTTCGCACCTGCCGTCTCCAGAGAGGCGCGGCCGGGCCGGCCAGGCCCGCCAGCCGCTAGCTAGACAGCGGGACCAGAACCACGGCGGGAGAGTGCACGCACACCTGACCCCGGGCCACATCCAGAGTGAGTGCGCCGGGGAGCCCAGGCACGCTCCCCACATTGCTTGCAGCCAGACTCACGCCAGGATTAGCCAGGTGTGGCGGAGACCCGAGGGTGCCCGCACACACCACGCCGGGGGTCAAGCGACCCACCCCATATCTGGCGCCCAACGTGGGGCTTGGCTTGGCTTCTCAACCTCGTGGACAACGTGAGAGTCCTCTGAACTTCGTGCCAGCTTGGAGCTGGTGCCCACAGAAATGCCAGGAATCCGTGAGTACCCTTCCCTCTCAGGAAGGTAGTTTAATCTCTTTCTCTCTTCTAAAAACTTCCTCACTTTTCTGTCTGAACACTGTTGGAGAAAAATCCCCAAAAGTTCCAGGGACTTCCACCTAACAACGCCCCCTAGCCTGGTACCCACTCCCAGCTGCTGAACTTAAAGAACTGCGCCAGGCTGTAAGGGAAGATGGCATTCATGCTCCTTGGACTTAATCCATATTACAGACATTTAATACTAACGTGCTTCCCCAGGATTGGAGAAACATCTGTAGATCCACCCTCCCCAGTCCATTATTTGTACAATGGGAAGCCTTATTTAGAGATGAGTGCCTAATGCAAGCTAAGAGAAATGGCACTCATAATCAACAGCTGAGACCCCAGCCAGGACAGGATCCACCACCTGGATTTATAGATTGGAATTATGACCAGCTTTTTGGTCAGGGTAACTTCTCCACAGGAATTCAGCAAGCTGTAATTCCTGCTGGTTGTATAGAGCAGATTCGCTTGTGTGCCCTGCAGGCCTGGGATCCCTTAACACCATTGTCCACTGGGACTGGAGAGACCTCCTCATTAACATTTTTAAAGCAGAAGCCAACTGAGGCTCTTCCAGACTTCATACTAAGAGTGCAGGCAAGCTTAGATAGAAAAATAACAGATCCTGCAGCCAAAACAATACTCTTAAACAGCCTTGTCTGGGAAGGAATGACCCCTGAGCACAGACAAGCATGCCAGGGACTAAAGAATGAGCATTATGACAAGTGGATCGTGGCTACTCGATATAGGAACTGCCACGCACAAGGCTTCCTCCCTTGCCCAAGCCCTTGCAGTTGCAACTCAGTCCAACTCAAAATGCTTTAAATGTGGAGAAACTGGACACTGGATAAAAAATTGCCCTCAAAATAACTCAGCTGCCACTAGACCCCCTAAAACCCTCTGCCCCCGCTGTAAAACAGGTTTTCACTGGAAAAAAGATTGTAGATATAAAAATGACAAGGATGGTACTCCTTTGTCACCTTTAAACTTCTTCAGGGGCAGCCCTCAGCTCCGCTAACAAGAGGGAAGCTGAAGACCTTATAGGTAACAAGTATTACAGAAAACAAGGGGATCCTGACAAGACATGCA
>NW_008358632.1:2131259-2133091 GCF_000622305.1 Nannospalax galili | reverse complement strand
AGCTACAGCCAGCATCAGAGAAGTCTGCGTACCTGCCATCTCCAGAGAGGCACGGCCGCCAGCGGGACCAGAACCACAGCGGCGGGAGAGTGCACGCACACCTGACCCTGGGCCACATCCAGAGTGAGTGCGCCTGGGAGCCCAGGCGTGCTCCCCACATCGCTTGCGGCCAGACTCACGCCAGGATTAGCCAGGTGTGGTGGAGACCCCAGGGTGCCCGCACACACCACGCCGGGGGTCCGCCCTATACTGGGCGGTGTTGATGGCTAATCTTGACTGGCAACTTGATTGGATCTGGGATTAACTAAAAAATATGTCCCTGGACAGGTCTATGAGTGAGGGGATTTCCTGGAAGGAATAATGGAGGCGGCAAGATTCTCCCCCAGAGTGGGCAGCACTTCCCAGCTGTGGCTGATATAAAAAACTGAATGAAGGGGCTGGAGAGATGGTTCAGCGGCTAAGAACACTGGACCCTGGGTTGATTCCCAGCACCCACATGGCTAAAAACTGTCCGTAACTCCAGTTCCAAGGGAGCCGACGCCCTCTTCTGGCTTTCCAGAAGAGGCATTGCATGACATGGGTGCACTTACATACATGCAGGCAATACACTCACAAACATAAAATAATAACTGAATGAAAAGCAGAGCTGCCTTGCCTGCCCACTGCACTCTCTTCCAGTGAGGGCATCTATGCAGTCGCTGCTGCCATCCTTTACTACTTTGGTCTTTTAACACGGACTGAAGGTGAGCAGCTCTACAAGAACCCTCCAGGCCTTCCGTGCCAGATTGAGACTGCTGTGGTGGCCAGCCTCGTGGACTGCAGCCACTTTGGTGCAGCCTGCCACTGCTGAATTATTCAGCCCATATTGGGTAGGCCAATTTAATAAATCCCTTTTTACAGGTAGTCACTCTACTGGTTCTGGTCCTCTAGAGAACGCTAATGCAGCAGCCAGGCACTCTACGCAGCAAGCTACATTCCCAGCTCCCTTCACTGATCAAAAAAAAATTTTAGTTATTTTTATTTTTTGTTTTTGAGACAGAGTTAACCTGGCCTGGAACTTGCTATGCAGACCAAGCTGGCTTCAAACTCCCAGAGATCTGCCTACCTTTGCCACACAAGTGCTAGCATTAAAGACAAGTACCATCACACCAGGCTATTTTTGATCTGTGTTTTGTCTGTATATAAGTGAACCATGTATGTGCAATGCCTGTGGAGGTCAGAATAGGGTGTCAGACTCCCTGGAACTGGAGTTAGACAGTTGTGACCTGTCATGTGGGTACTGGGAGGAGCAGCCAGTGCTCTTAAGAGCTGAGCTCTCTCTCCAGCCCACCTTCATTGTCTTTTAATCACAGGGTAGCTTTCTAGTTGATAGAGCAAAAGGTGACATTAGGAGGCTGCGAAGTAGTTACAAAATGGTGAAGTAGTTACAAAATGGTGTGAGGAGCACGTCTTGACTCTCCTTGCTACAAAACTGAAGCTCTCTCTTGTATAAAAAGACCACCATTTGGGACTGGAGAGATGGCTCAGTGGTGAAGACCACTTCCAGAGGACTTGGATTCAGTTCCCAGAATCCACATGGCAGCTAAAAACTCCCTTTAACTCAAGTTACAGAGATCTCCAGGGATCTGACACCCTCTCTGGCCTCCATGGGCACCAGGTATACATGGGGTGCACATATATGCAGGCGAAACAATCACACACATAAATAAATACATCTTTTAAAAAGAGCATCTTTTGCCAGGCGTGGTGGCACACGCCTTTAATCCCAGCACTGGGGAGGCAGAGGCAGGTGGATCTCTGTGAGTTCAAGGCCAGCCTGGTCTACCTAGTGT
>NW_008358632.1:2110937-2131119 GCF_000622305.1 Nannospalax galili | reverse complement strand
GGGGTGGGGGGTGCGGGGTGGGGGAGAGAAAGCATCTTTTGTCTTAATCAAAGCTATGGGGGAAAAAGGTTGACCACCATGGAATGTGCGTGCAGAAGGCAGTCACGGCAGTGCAAGTAAAATCAAAGTAGAGCCGGATGTGGGGCTAGTGCCTGTAATCCCAAGGCTTAAGAGGCGGAGGCAGAAATGCGCATTTTGAAGCCAGCCTAAGCTACACAGTGAATTCTGGAGCAGCTACAGAGATCCTGTCTCAAAACGTAAAACAACAAAAGCCCACCAAAAAAAGTCTTATGGTAAAGGTGAATGAAAGTAACACAACTTCCTTTTATGTTAATCAAAAAATTATTTATCTGTGAGTGTTATGCCTGCATGTAGGTTAAGTGCACTCATGTCGTGCAATGCTGGAGGAGGACAGAAGAGGCTGTCCTATCCCCTGGAACTGGAGTTACAGACAGTTGTTAGCTGCCATGTGCATGCTGGGATTCGAACCTGGGTGTTCTGCAAGAACAGCCAGTGTTCTTAACCCCTGAGCCATCTCTCCAGTCCTCAAAAAATAATTAAAAAAAAAAATCAGAACGGGAGTGGGGTGAGTAATCGGACTGTATTTTAAAACATACATGAAATTGTCAAGGAACAAAATTTTTAAAAAATCAGGTAGCTGGCCTCGCTCTAGCTCACTTTGAGTGTGTCCTCTTAGAGAACACACTAAATCCTCCCAGGCTTCCCCAATGTGGCAAGTGTAAGGCAATTACCTCTACTTATGTCGTAAGGGGTTCCACATCCCAGTAATCCTGGATCGCTCCGATCAATCTGTTGAAAATATAACAATTCTGGAAACCCCTGATGAGGTATTCAATGTGGAAGTGGAGGCTGTCAAGAAATTGTATGAACCAGTTTTTTGGTTCTTGAAATAGGGACGCATACTGTGGACCAGGCTGCCTCCAACTTGCAGCAATTCTTCTGCCTCAGCCTTTGGAGTGCTGTGATTCCAAGTGTGAGTCACCGCGCCCAGCCCATGCACATGTTCTTTATATGCACTTTGCTAAGTCCAAGAACCACGTTTTTAAAAACTCTTTGTACACATCTTTTTGGTTCAAGTTTGTGCCTTTTTTAGGAGCAACAACCATTTCTGGTGGCTTTGAAGTGGAGGGTTCTAAGGTGGCGCCTATGTGAAACTTTAACAGCACAGGTCTCAAAGCTACAGAAAGGCCTAACAGGGATTCTGCCAGGGCCAAGAGCAATAAGGTGCGTCTGCACCCAGTCCTGACCGATTCTTTATTCGGCTCAGTGACCTTGGACAAGCACCATCCCCTGCCTGGGCTCCAGTTTCTAAATCCGAACACTGGAAGTGAACCACGTGGTCCTCCTCAGCCAGGAGCCCGGCACCTAGCAGACCTCGCCATCCTGCAGCTTCCTGTGGGCGCGGCGCCGGACTCTTCACGGTCCCACCTCGCCATCCCCTCTCCGGCCCGCGAAACCCTCACTCTTAAGTCGCAGCGAGTGACCGCGCTTTCGGGAACCACCGCGAGCGGCTCGCACGCAGTTCCTCCCCTTCCCGGAGGTGTCCCCTCGTGCCCCGCGCCAGACACAAGAAGCGCCTGGGCAGACCCCTTAGCGCGCCGCGACCCCGACTCCTCTCTCCAGTTCTCCGGGCGCCCGGTCCTATCAACGTCCAGGGTCCCAACCAATCCCGCGCCCTGCGAGCCATACATTCCGCCCACCCTCCCCGCTGCACACAGCCGGTTTGAACGCAGAGGCCTTTACCGAGGCCAGTCCAATCAGAGGCCCGATCTTACCTGCTCTACCCGAAAGTCCCGTCCCCCGACCAATCAGCTGCCCGCCTAGCTAACCCGGGCCTTGAAACCGGAGGGCGAATGCGTCCGGCCGTTCAACGCCAACCTCCCAGCAATCGGGGAACCCAGCCAATCTGGTCATTATGGAACGACTGCAGCAGGTGCTTCAGATGGAGGTGAGACTTGGGAATATCCTGGCTTGGGGAAGGACAGCCCTTTTGACTTATACATGAACATTGCAACTTTAGACAAGGCTCTCGAGTCAGGTGCCACACAAAAACCATTGCAACGTAACATTTGCACTGTTTGTCTCTGTTTTCTGGTCTTATGCTATTCACTGCATTCATGTTAGTAAGGATTACCTAATATTACTGGTAATTGAACAAAAGTGGAAATTGGGGGCTGAAGAGGTGGCTCATTGATTAAGAACAAGTACTGCTTTTTCGGAGGAACAGAGTTTGGGTCTAGTACATCGAGTGCCTCATAAACTACCTGTCACTCCAGCTCTAGCACATCTGATACTCTCTTCTGAGCTCTATGGGCACTGTGCTTATGTACTGGACACACCCACACATAGAAATAAGTTAATAAAGTGTAAAGAATGGAAGGATTTCATTAAGACATGATTTCTTTTCCTTGTAGCCACATATCCAGAGCACGTCGGATAGGATCCAGTTCCGTGACCTTCAGTCCTTACTTTGTGCAACTCTTCAGGTATGATGGTGCCTTCTTAATTTTTCTGTTTTTTTGAGACAGGCTCTCCCTGTAGCCCCAGCTGGCCTGGAATTCACTATGTAGACCAGGTTGGCCTCGAACTCAACTCAGAGATCCGCCTGCCTCTGCCTCCTGAGTGCTGGGATTAAAGGAGTGCCTCTTTACTTCTTGGTAGCTCCAAGGAAGAGATCTATTCTATTAGTATGACAGGTTCATGTGTACACAGCTCTGAAATAGTGTGGTGATTCTGACCAGAAACTGTTCTCAGAAGGCTTTGATCTGTCACTCGTTGGAAAAATTTCTCATTTTTCATGTCTTTCTAGCAAGATCTAACTTGTTTTCTGTAGGGATGGAAGGGCTTCAGTATAATGGGTCCTTTGAGTTGTACTCTCCTTGTGTCAGCAGCTTTTGCTATTGGTTTTTGTAAAGTGGTTCAAGCCTAACTCAGTCAAATTAGGTTCCCAATTGTGGTTCACTTAATGAAAAGTATAACCCTGAGAGGCTAGGGGAGAAATGGCTCAGCAGTGAAGGGTGTTTGCTCTTCTAGAGGACCTGAGTTTCCAGCACCTCCATGGTGGCTCACAACTGTCCTTAACTCCAGTTCCAGGGTAACTGATACCCTCTTCTGGTCTCCATGGGCATTGCATACATATACACACACATACATGTACAGACATGGAGGAAAAACACTCCGACACATAAAGTACAAATTAGTTTTTAATAAAACATATAGCTTTGAGGGCCAGAGTTATATCACTCAGTAGACAAGTGCTTGCCTAGTATGTACAAGGCCCTTGGGTTCAGTCCCTGCATGCCCTCCCAAATGGCTTGAACTCGTACCATCATCTTTTGAAATATACTTCTCACATTTTATTGTGCTTTTTATTCAGAACAGTCTTTTTCAAGGAGGGACTAGGAAAATTATAATAAAATGTCATTATCTGCTTCGGAAATGGCAAGGAGCTATTAATGCTTTTTGTATTGGGGAACAAAAGGAAAAATCTGGAACTTACCTGAAGCTTATGTGGCTATTGGATTGTAGTATTCAACGATACTTAACTAGATCATCTTACCTATGAACTCACTTTTAATTTTCTTAAGGTTTGGGGTTTTGGGTTTTTTGGGGGGAGGATCTTTTTGAGATGGGGTCTCCCTGTAGTCTCACAGAGATCTGCCTGCCTCTGCTGGGACTAAAGAAGTTTGCCACCACGCCTGGTCCTTTTTTAATCTTAACCTCAAGTTTAGACTGTAGGTAGAGGTACTTTTTGTGTGAGAATTCCTAAAACAATTCCTTGCAAGCTGAAATGCTTGTCACTCAAGTAGGACTAGAGTATAGAGCAGGCTGATGGGCTTGTCAGGTGGGCATGGGTGAAAGCCAAAGGAGTGTTTGTTTGTTTGTTTTGCATCATGGAGGATTATTCTGTGGTTTGGGTAGATGGAGAAACAGAAGAGATTGTTAAAATGAATGTTTGTTTGCAGATGATTGGCTGTGTCCAAGTTCTTCAGGGATAAATATGTTTGATCTTTGCAAATGTTAATGAAAAAAAGAATCAGGCCAGGCATGGTGGTGCACGCACTTGGGAGGCAGAGGCAGGCAGATCGTTGTGAGTTCAAGGCCAGCCTGGTCTACATAGTGAGTTCAGGTTAGCTGGGACTACTGGGAGACCCTGTCTCAAAAAGACCAAAAAAAAAAAAAAAGAATCAGGTTGGGCATGGTGGCGCATAATTTTGCTCCCAGCCCTCCGAAGCAGAGGCAGGCAGATTTCTGTGAGTTCAAGACCAGCCTGGTCTACATAGTGAGTTCCAGGCCAGCTGGGGCTACAGGGAGACCCTGTCTCAAAAAAAAAGAGAGAAAAGAAAAAAGAACAAAAAGGACTTAATTGATTTCCCCCTCCCTCCCCTCCCAAAGTAAAGGCCTGGTGTTCAGATGGGAGGGTTTGGAATTAACAGATTCTTGTTCATTACATAGAATGTTCTTCGGAAAGTGCAACATCAAGATGCTTTGCAGATCTCTGATGTGGTCATGACCTCCCTGTTACGGATGTTCCAAAGCACAGCTGGGTCTGGAGGAGTGCAAGATGCCCTGATGGCAGTTAGCACACTGGTGGAAGGTGGGTGAGCAGCAGAGGACAGGGAGCCTATTTTAGAATGCTGGAAAGACTATCCTTTTACTGGGGCATGAATCAGTTGAAGTGTAAGCTGTATAACTGCCTTCCTTGCCACCCTCATTAAAGTAATGGCCAGCTGGTTAACACCATCAGCTTGGCAGTTTTCTCAAGGGAAATTATTACCTATTTAAGGTTCATCAGGTTCTTTTCTTCCCTGTTGAGGGGAGGAGGAAACAGAAGAGTCTTTCCTGGCGCTTGGTATTTTCTGGTCTGGACTATATTACTTTGAACTTGATATTAAGTGAGTTCTAGGAATTAATTTATCTTTTTGATTGTGGTCTGACGACCCCGACTACAAAATTGCTTTGGGGAAGCCTTATCTGACTTCGGACTCTTTTAAGGACATTGAAAACATATTAAAAAGCACTTTAGAAATTGGGAGTGTCTTGTCAGGTGTAACCTGACGGTGTTAATAAGGCCATTATTTGAGAACCAGACTTATTCTGTCATAAAGAGCCTATGTAGCAAGAACTCTGACACACCAGGCTCCTATGGCTCTAAGGATAGGTTGAGGTCCCTGGGGAAGAGGAGATCCTAGTACTTCTTGGTCCTGCAGCTTGCTGGTCAGCTGGTCTACTGCTGCCTGCCTACTCCAGAAGGGAAGGAAGGAGCCTAGCCCCATCCTGTGAGCAGACATGCCATGTCCCAACCTCCCTCCCCTCCTGGTTGGAGCTGTCTACCCCCAAGGACTGCTTTCCAGCCCCAAAATGGCTGAAGGAATTTATATAGGAGAGAATCTGTCATCATTGCCCCTCCTTACCAGTGCCCAGCTCCTTAGCACTTGGGTACCCACCCCTCTCTCAGATTGGCCTTTCCCAAATCAGACCTAATAAAAAGCAGGTGTCCCCTACTCAGGGACAGGTCTCACCAGGCCGCCTGCAGCTGAGGTCTTTGAGTCCTTGAAGAAGGTCAGGACACCCCCCACTCCAGCACAGTCCAGGAGGCACTCCAGTGCTTCTTCCTGAGTGAGGAGGGGAAGTAGGAGTGGGTGGGGCTTAGATTTGTTCCTAGGGTGGAGGACACCCCCTCACAAATGTAGGACACAGAGTTTAAGCACACAGCCTGGGGCACTGGCTTTGGTGGGCAGGAATCCCCCCTCTATCAGACAAGGCCTGGTACTTGGTGAACTTGGCTATCAAGGCCCACCCTGTCCTGGTCTGAGGGTGGATAGTCCTCACCAAAGCCTCTTCCCCTTGTCCACTGTCTTGGTGCGATGGAGCACTCCTGCCTTGTCCAGGGTCTTGATCTAAAAGAGAAGGGGGTTGGGAAGGGACAGTAATGAGGGGGTGAGCTACAAGAATCAGAGGCTAGCTTCCCCTCAGCTGGCAGCTCCCCTTTGGTTGGGCCTGGGGCTCACTGAGCCTTGTTACCCGCCCAGCCACCTCATTGCTGGTGCTCAGGATGGGGATGATGTTGCCGCAGGAACAAATATAGGGCGATTGCTCCTGAGTTTCCATGTTCTCTACTATGGGACTTGATGGGAAGACAGGAATATGTTTCATCTGTTCCTGCCCCCAGGACCTCCATGCCCCTTTCCTACCCTCTCCTCTGGAGGGCTAGCCTGGGCTGGAGTGTCACTGTCCTGGCTGGATTTCCGAATGCTTCGAGGAGCAGGGATCGGGACCTGGGGAGAAAGACAATGTCATCTATCATCCCCCTCTCCTCTCCCCAGCTCTCTCCCTTCCCCAGTTGGTTACCTGGGGCAACCCCCACCCAACAGAGGAGTCCTCTGGCTTGTAGAAATATGGCTTCCCATGCTGGTCCTCCGACCTCACCCACTGTGGATACAGGGATGATCAGGGCCCCTAGCTCAGGATCCAGGATGGCACCAGGGGCTGGGGCATGAGACTGTGCTGAACTGGTATGCGGTCTGCGATTAGTCTTTAAGGGCAGACCCTAGTGAGGAGAATTGGGGGAGGGAGGGAGGGATGCAGAGGCTGTCTAGATCCATCCACCAGTGGTGCCTTACTTGCTCTTGAGTGAACTGGTTGGTGTAGAACATTTCCTTGTCTGGACCAATCTCACAGGACCAGCCAGGGGGTGTCTCCAAGGGAGAGGTGGGGTCAGGATCATTGAAGGAGCCCACAGGGGAACAGTCCTCTTTTGGGTAACTGGTCAGCAGTTCAGGGTAGTCTGTTTCAGGAGCTGGGGGCTGTGGGGACCAGAAGATGGAGACAGAGGTTCTCAGTACCAGTACTGCCCCTGCCTTCCCAACTTAGCATCAGACCCACCTATGACTCTGTTCCTTTGGGGCCAAGGACAGGAAAGGGAGGTAGAGGCCCCCACAAGCAGCTCTGCTCACCTGGCCCTGCCTCTACTCTCTGGTCCCTAAGAAGCAAGAAGGGGGAAGAGGGGTGAGAGACGCTCAGAGGTGTCCCTGCCCACATTTCCCCGCCCCTCGCTCTCTGGTCCCTGTACAGGAAGCTGGGTCAGAGATGCTCAGAAGTGGTCCAGGCCCTCACCCTCTGCCTGGGGCTGCTGGGCTCAGGCTGGGTTGCATCTCCAGCTCGTCCTGGTGCTCTGGCTCCTCCGACTCGTCCTCCCAAGCTGTCTCGCCCATCAGCGGGTTGTAGAAGAAGACCCTGCGGCTCTCCTCATCCCAGTACTGGCCCCACTCTGTATCCAGGCTCCCCCCGCAGCCCACAGAGGCCCGGGAAGTGGCCGGGCTGGTGGCACCCTCAGCTGACTCGAAGGGCGACTCCCAGGTGGTCACACCCGTGCTGGGGTTGTAGTAGTAGGGGCGCCCAGTGCCCACGTTGGGGTGGGCCTCCCACACCGGGCTGAGGCCAGGGGTTGCAGTAGAGCCCGGCGACGTGGCTAGAGGCTGCCTTTCTATTCGGGATCGTCTACCTACTGGAGGGGAAGGAGGCAACTGTAGGGGCAACTCCAGGGCCACACATAGTGGGGCTGCTATCTGCAACCTGGGCAACGTTTAGCAGTCCTACTACCTCTCTGACTCAGTTTGCCTGGGGGGAAAACGTCTGCCCTACTCATTCGTGAAATTGTTAAAACAAGGAAATGTTCTTGAAAAGTGCTTTGTGAAGCCTAAGTGCAGCACATGGGTAGGTCTGTATGTTAACTGTATTAATAATAACTTGGTTCTCATGACTGCACTTACAGAGGCAAGTGAAATGTTGGCAGGAATGAAGTAATGGTGGGAGACCCATTCAGAGTCCTCTGCATTCCTCTTTCCACTGTCCCACTGAGGGCTCCCACCATTCTAGAAAGTTCTGAGGCTGGGATTTGAATTGCCTCTGACTGAGGCTGGTTTTCAGATCTAAGAATCAGTTCTACTAGAAGGGAAAGAGGATAGCCAGATGGGCTGGAGAATGAAAGGTCAATGAAAGGAGTCACCAAAGGATACACCAAAGGTCTGGGGTATCTAGGGGTTCATCTGGTTGGTCACTCTTTCTGCCTCCCTGCTGGCTGGGGGCAAAGTCTCAGTCCTCAGCCCAACTGAGGCCACCTATCACCTGCCTGGGCTTAGGCCTTATTTTCTGCCACTCCTTGCCCCTGGCCTTGAACTTTAAACTTCAGTAACACTGTATTGTTATAGGTCCCCACCCCTCTCTGCTGGAACTCCTGCAGGCCTGGCTCATTCTTAGCCTGCTTGGGTCCATCTTCACCCAGCTGACCTCTCCTCAGATTCCTCCAGCTGACCTCTTCAGATTCCTCCAGTGTGCCCACCACACCAATACACACTGCCTCTGCCTCATGAGTGCTGGGACTAAAGGGGTACGCCACCACACCTGGCTGGGTTAATAGTTTTCCTTCCTTCCTTCCTTCCTTCCTTCCTTCCTTCCTTCCTTTCTTTCTTTTTCTTTTTTTTTTTGTTCTTTTTGAAACAGGGACTCCCTGTAGCCCCAGCTGTCCTGGAACTCACAAAGATCCGCCTGCCTCTGCCTCCCAAGTGCTGGGATCAAAGGCGTGCACCACCATGCCCAGCGGGTTAATAGTTTTCTAAGAACACATAATGCCCACAGCAAACAGCACATCTCAAAATGGTAGATTTAGTATAATTCTGATTTCAAACAGCACATCTCAAAATGGTAGATTTAGTATAATTCCAATTTTGTGGTTTTGGAAACCATCCAAAATGCTAATATGGGTGGACTGGGGATGTAACTAGGCCAAGTGCTCACCTAGCATGCAGGAAGTCCAAGATTTGATCCCTAGCACTTAGAAGCAGGTGTGGTGGCTTGTGCCTGTAATCCTAGCACTCAAGAGGTGTAGGCCAGAGGATCAGAAGTTCAAGACCATCCTTGGTTACATATTGAGTTTGAGGCCAACTTGGGGTACATAAGACCCTGTCTCAAAAGAGACAAAATAAAATGCTAGCATAGGACTAAACTGGGCAGTGTCATTACAGAGTTTATGTTTGTTTTGCTTTTGTTTTTTGGAGGTTCTAGGCATTGAACCCCAGGCCTCATATACAGTAGGCAAGTCTGATGACCTGAGTTTGTTCCCTAGGATCCACATGGTAGAGGGAGGGAATGACTCCCACAGGTTGCTCTCTGACCTCCACATGTGTGTTGCAGTACACACACACCATATACATACACACACACAAAATAAATGTAATAAAATAAATAAAATCACAAAAGTTCTTCTGTTGACTGAGACACTCCTGCAAGGGGAAGCACATCTCGCTCAAAGTGGCTTCTCCCTGGGTCCAGACAGGAACATAAAAAACATTCAGGGCTAGAGAGATGGCTCAGGGATTAAGAGCACTGGCTGTTCTTGCAAAGGACCCCAGTTTGGTTCCCAGCACCCAAATGATGGCTCACAACCGTCTGTGTAACTGCAGTTCCAGGAGATTCAACATCCTCTTCTGGTCTCTGTGGGCATTGCAAACACATGGTGCACTTATATACATTCAGGCAAAATACTCATACTCCAGCCCCCAAATAAATAAATCTGAAAATAAAACCACTCATTCATCCTATGAGGATTCATCTGCTCTGTTCTTAGCCAGACACCGTGCCAGGTGCTAAGGAATGCAGCAGAAAACAAATGGACACAAGTCCCTGCCTGGCAGGATGTGGGAGACCACGCTGCCTGGCAGCCCTCCCTGCCCCCCAGGGCAAGCAGCCTCTGGAGAACTTGCTGATCAGTCCTCCCTGCCCCCTAAGATAAGCAACCTTTCCCATGACTCAAGATAAGCCTGAGCAACCACCAATTTCCTTAGCCTGCAACCAGACTCAGGGCACCAGGTCCCCTCATCCTAAGGGACATTCATTAACCCGTTGAGACAACACCTTCCCTTCCCCTTCCCCAGCTAACTTCCCACTTCAGCCCGTATAAGAATCCCCGTGGCAGCTTGATCAGAGTTCTTTGTCGTGCTGTCATTCTTCGTGTCTCTTGTCCCATCATTCCAGGTCCTGGGAGTTCGAGTCTCCATCTCCCGCCCTGCAGGCTGGGGCAGCAGGATGGACCTCAAGTGTGCATGTGGTGGAGAGTGTTGGGGCGTGATAGGTGAAATGTGCAGGATGTAAGAGACGGTCACTGTCCAGCAAGAAGGCAAAGGCAGGGGCCATGGGACGGCTCAGCAGGTACAGGCACTTGATGCCAAGTTTGACAATCTGAGTCCCATCTCCAGGACCCACATTGTGGAAAGAGACAGCTGACTCCTGCAAGTTGTCCTCTGACTTCCACATGTGCATCACAGCATGCATACATGTGCATGCACACATAAACACACATACAATAATATAATAAATAAAGTAATAAAATAAAATAACAGAAGTCAAAGGCATGGTGGGATAAGGGAGGCTGCAGTTTTAGACAGGGTGGCCAGTCCCCAGGAATGCAGGTACTGGGCTGAGTTCATCAGTTCTCCTTTACCCTTCCAGGCTCACGTGTGGTGGAGACTCCCTCTCTCCCTCCCTCCCTCCACCCACTTCTTTCTCCCTGACCCCAGACATTATGTGGCATTCCATATTCCAGCCACACTGGGCTGCTCAGCCACCTCCCACACAAAAGGCACCTATCTGTCTCTAAGCTTTTGCTCAGAGTGTCCCCTCAGCCTAGATTCCCTTCTTTCATTTCCTGTCCACTCTGCTCCTGTTCCTTGCTGGGCTTTGGGTCACAGCCTCCCTGGAGGGACATCTAACCTGTTGGAATTCTCATTGGTTTGTTAGTGTCTGATGGCATTCTGCTTTGGAGGTCAGTTAGCAACCCATCCACTGCCCATCTTTCTCTCCTTCCTTCCCTCCCTCTCTCCCTCCCTCCTTCACTCCTTCCTTCCTTCTTTCATTTTTTCTTTCCATGTGTATGTGTGTGGTATACATGTGTGCATGTACATGGGAAAATCCAAGGTTGGCATCAGGTATCTTCCTCAATTGCCCTCTACCTTATATATTGAGGCAGGGTTTCTCAGTTGAACCCAGAGCTCACTGATTTGGCTAGTCTAGGTATCCAGCTTGTTCAGGGAATCCCATCTCAGCCTCTTTACTGGGATTACAGGCAGGCCACCAAGCCCACCAGGCTTTTACATGAGTCCTCACACTTGCACAGTGTGGGGTCTCTCCCTCCCCTCATGGGTCGTTGGCCACCAGTCCACAAGGACAAAGGGAGCAGAAGCTACGAACGGGGTCAGGGCGGCCAGTGAGCACTGATGAAGAAAGCCCTTCCGGGGAGGCAAATTCAGTGAAACAGCTCCATTTATTCAGTGGGGGTTAGGGAAAATATAGTGCTTCAGCTGATAGGTGCTCATAGTATGCTTTATTTACATGTGGTAGTGGGATCCTATCATCTGACTATGGGGCAATGCCTAATTATCATATAGAAAAAACCTGGGGGTAGTTTTTACTCCAGGTAACTATGCCAAAGGTCATGTTCCAAATAAGGTCAGGCATCTGTGCTTGGAGGCACTTTCCAGGTAAGTCAGGCAGAGAGCAGGAGGCCCCCCGCTGAAAAAGGGAGTCCTTCCATATAGGGCCGCCGAGCCCCTTAGAGCTATCTGAACATGGAGGACTACAATCCTAGCAGCAGGGTCCCCCAACAGCACAGCAAGTGCTTTACCCTCTGAGCCATCTCTCTAGCCCCAAGGTAGGTGTTTCTTGTATGACACAGGATGATGTTGTTGATGCCATTGGTCCCCCAACAGGTGAGACACTACCCCGAAGAAAATAGCAGATCCACCCAAACACTGCTTTACTACACGAGTCAATTCTATGGTAAATGTCAGCAACAAACAAACATACTATACCGCTAGACAGAATGTGAGGAAGAACTTGCTGGGGATGAAGCTTTAAACTGCAGTGTCCAGGAGATTCCCTGGGAGGAGAGGACAGAGACCATGAGGAGAGAGAGCAGATGTGCTTTCTGCCACCACAGCCAGGCCCACCTGGGCTGTGGCCTTGCCTATTCCCAGGCAGGGGTAGGAAGGGTCCATGGGTGGTGGAGCTAGGCTTTTTGGAGGAGGGATTTGTATCAGACAGGCTACTGGAGCTAACAGCACACACCAGTAGGCATAGGGGAGATTTAGGAGAGAGAAATTTAGGTCCCCAGTTTGAGAGAAGATGCAGAATCACGGGGGTGGGGGCAGGAAACATTAGGAGGACGGGTTGCTTCAGAGACACTGTTTGGGGAGGAAGGAGGGCCCCTCATGGAGGCAAGCAGGCAGAGTCCACACCCTCCGCAATGCTGCAGCTGCCTAGCTGTAGTACACTGTAGGTCCCTTTAAACTCGGGACCTTTCCACAGAGCCTTACAGTGCTGAGCTAAAGGGAGCTTTCTTTTGCTGGTAAGCTCTTGGGGGCTGGATAAGCCCAGGCCCTCTACTCTGCTTTCAAGGGATGATGGTGGGGCCTCCACTCCTAAAATTCATATGTAGCCACAGCCGAGCAACAGCACCAAGACCTCCCAGTTGTGTCCTATAGACACGGGATACTGAGTGGGAAAGAGGAAGAAACCGCCCAACCTCAGGCCATAAGACTGAGCAAAGAGGGATCTTGGCTTTTGTCACACCCACATTCCCCTCCACTTCTTTATGGTGGTGTGCCCCTTGCCTCCAATTCCATCCCCTTGCCCACAGCAGGTGGCAGCTCTGCCTCTTGCTGCCCCAAGCTCTTGGGATCTCAGATTGCTCTGCTGCCCCCTTAGACAGGAAAGGCCTTCGAGAAGTGGAGGGCAAGAAGGAGAAGGGCCTCGGCCTCCCTGACATGCTCTGTTCTGAACCCCACTGCAGCCATCTCCTAACAGAGTGGGCTGCAGGCCTGCTGGTGCCCCGAGCCCACAAGGCCCTCTGCCACCCCATTAGAGGCTGAGCTGGCTCCCAATCCCTCCATCACTACCTGCACCCGAAGCACCTGGCTCTGTCTCCTGGTCAGTTTGGCAATCATTTCCACCATCCTGGCTCCTCTGAGCTGCTGGGATGGAGCCTGGGAAGGTTAGGGGTGGAGCCCAGGACCACAACCCCACAGGGCTGACACAGGGCAACTGGGAAACCAGAAGTTGCTTCGAGATGGCAGATAGCGGGAGGCTGAGACTGCGGCTGGTTTCCTGTCAGGGCCGTGGAAGTGCTGCCTGAAACAGAGGCTACCTGACTGGGGTGGGGAGTGGTGCAGTTTGGGGTGTTTCCATGTTCCTTTGACTCCACAGGCTGTCCCACTTGACTCAGTGCTCTGGTAACGAAGATCTAAATCCCAGCCCCAGATGCAGCTGGGAGCAGCCTACACCAAGATGTTCACAGGCAAGTCACAGGTGGGGTGGACGATAGGACACAGACAGGTGGAAGGAGCCACTGAGGTGAGGGCTCTGGTCTGAGCTAGTCTGGGGTAGTAGCTCCTCGGCGACACAGGACAGTGAGCAACAATCAACTCTCCCAAAGTCCAGGGAGAATATGAGGGAAAAGAAGAAGGTTGGGGAGGGAGGAGTTCCAGAAGAGGAAGGAGTTTGGACAGATGTGGTGGGGAAGCTGGTGTCTAGACCCTGCCAGTCATGAAAGCAGAAGGGATTGTGACCACACCACTGTCTTCCCATCTGACCATCTGTGTCTGTCTCCTCCAGACTTGGTCACCAAGCCACACCTGCCCTCCTCCACCTGGGTACCCACATATACTCACTCCCACAGGTGTCTATATCCACGAACAAATCTGTCCACCCTCCTCTGAGGACTAAGAGAAGGGAGGGTCACTTCTCCCTCCCTCAAACCTCTCCTCCCTCTACCCCCTTATACAGGTGTGCATTCCAACCCCAGGCACACTTAATGGACCCAGCAGCTGTGGCTGCTCCTCCCCACTTCTCCCCAAAGATGGCCTTGGGGACCATCTTGCCTGCCCTGCCCCACTCTAGGGTGCTTCCATCCTGGGCTTTGCCTCCACAGCTACTCAGCTTGTTTGCAGTTGTTCTGTTTCAGTGATCATCTTGCCCTGACCCTAGCTCTTTTTAATTTTTTAAAAAATCCTTACCCATGTCCCCTCAGCTGTCCTTTCCTGGATCCCCCTGTAGGTTGCAAGGGACACCCAGCTAGATGCAGGTGTGGCATAGATTTGGGCCTCAGGGCACTGGGGAGAAGGCAGAGAGCACTCCTCTGCCCTCAAAGGTTTTGCTGTCTTCTGGCACCTATGGCTCCCTCAGAAGCCCAAACCCCACGGCACACAATCCACAGTTGGCACCGAGACGCTTGCACTCCTTTGCCTGCTCTGGTTGCACAGGCTGGCTCTCAGGCTAAAGTGGCTCCCCCTCCTCCATAAAGTGGGGGTGATGACACAGTGGCTGCCCACAGAGTCCTCCTCCTTCAAGCCTACCTTCATGCCTCTGAGAGGCACACAGTGGGAGGGGCGGGGACACCAGCACAGACCAGCTGTCCATTACCCCACCTCCTTCCTGCAGGCTTCCCTTCAAAATCTTCCTGGGAAGGGCAGGGGCATGAGATAGTGCAAGAGGAAAATTTTGTCCTCTGGGCTGAGGGGCATGGAATGGTACATGCCCATAATCCCAGCACTTAGGAGGCTGAGACAGAACTGAGTTTGAATGTGGCCTGGCATTTGCCCATACAGCCTCTCAGCTGTTTAGTGAGGCCATGTCTCAAAAACAAACAAACAAACAAACAAAAAAGAACAAAACTGAGGGACTCATAAAACAGAAAGGGGCTTGAAAGATGACTCAGCTCTTGCAGAGAAACCCTGGCTTGGTTCCCAGCACCTAAGGGCAGCTAACAACCATCTGTAACTACAGTTTTAGGGAAGCTGATGCTTTCTTCTAGACTCCTTGGGGACCAGGCATGCACATGGTACACATACATACATGTAAGTAAAACATTACTACACATAAAAATTTAAAAAGTAAAACTCTAAAAAGGCTGGGCATGAAGGTACCCACCTTTAATCCCAGCACTGGGGAGGTAAAGGCAGGCAGATCTATATAGCAAGTTCTAGGTCAGCTAGGCTACGGTGAGAGTCTGTCTCAAAAAACACAAAACAAAACAAACAAGAGAGAGAGGAGTGGGAAGAAAGAGAGAGAGCCCTAACCAAAGGCTCAGCTAGTAACTTGCTCAGGGACTGCTGAGGGCCACAGCCTACTGCTCTTTTGCTACCCAGGTTGGGTTGAGGGACAGCAGGAAGGAACTGTGTTCTTTGCCTCAAATCTGTCACATGGTAGGTTCCTCCTACTGCCCCTTCCTTCTATAGAGCAGAGATTGAGTCTCTCTCTGTATCCACCCAATGTTTTAACACACACATATACAGTTATACTCTATATGAGGGATGCTTTGGTCAACAACAGACCACACTTAAGACAGTGATCTAGTAAGATTAAGATGGAGCTGGATATGTTCCTTCATTGTTTTGAAGCTGAAACATTCTTATCACCTAGTAACATGGTCACCATGGAGAGGTGACAACACAGTGTATGCATTACTCATGGTCCCATGGTAGTTGGACCATTGGGGTAAACAAACCTATTTAGTTGCCAGTTGTATAAAACTATCCCACATGCAACTAGATAGGATATAAAGTCCATAGCTCTTGACAGATGAATGACTATGTATTTACTTCTATATATGACAGAAACTTTACTGTGCAATGGCCAGGGCCAGCCCCACATACCTGGTTACTAGGTCCATCAGAAGCACGTTGAGTGACTGGCCCCGTGCCATCTAGGTTTGGCTGAGTACAATCTATGATGTGCGCATGACAAAGAAATCACTTAATGATGCATTTCTCAGAATGTATTTCCATGTTAAGTGATACAGGACTGTGTGTATATATAAAGTTTTAGTCCACTTGTAACAATTTAACTGAGTCTATAACAAAGACTCAAAAATCTAAAAGCCACAAAATAAATGACAATACATTTGATGATTATGTATATTTTATTTTATTTTTCTATGACACTGGCAACTGAATTCTGGGCTTCTTGGATGCTAAGCAAGCACTCTACCACTGAGCTATATTCCAGATCTTTTATATTTCTTATTTTGAAACAGGGTCTAGGTAAGTTGTCCAGGCTGCCCTCCAAATTTCAATCCTCCTGCCTCAGTGTCCTAAGTGCTGAGATTGCAAGTGTGTATCATGCTGGACTTACACAAATGAAAAAAATTCTTAATTTATTTTTATTTTATGTATATGAGTATTTTGCCTCCATGTAGGTGCACCAGGTGTATACAGTGCCCATGGAGACCGGAAGAGGGTGTTGGGTCACTCGGAACTAGAGTTATGGGTAGTTGTTAGCCCTTATGTGGTGTTGGGACCTGAACTGGGTCCTCTGCAAGAGCAGTCAGGGCTCTTAACCACTGATCCATCTCTCCAGCCCCCATAAATCAAATTTAAGAAAACTTTTTTTTCTTTTAAATTCAAGACAAAGTCCTATTAGGTTGTTCAGGCCGGTCTCTTGGACTCAAGTGATTCTCCAGCCGTAGTCTCCAAAGTAGAGCTACACAATACTCTGCTGGTTTTAAAAAATCTGTAAGATGGGGTTTAATATCTACACTTTAAAAAATTAAAATTGGAATGAAAAGAAAATTTAAAAGAGGAAAAATTGTACCAAATGGGGCTGGAGAGATGGCTCAGTGGTTAAGAACATGTAGAGCTCTCACAGGGGATCCAGGTTTGGTTCCTAATATCAACACTGGGCTGCTCACAACTACCTGTAACTCCAGTTCCTAGGGATCTAATGCCTTCTTTTGGTTTCTGCAGGCACATGCATGCATGTGGTGCACATAAACTCATGCAAGCACACATACATACATTTAAAAGAAAGAATCTAGAGAGAAATAAATGTGCCAAGTGTTTGGGCGATATGGGAAAAGGGAAATTCCCCTATAGCATGGGAGGGAATGTAAAGTAGCACAGACAGCATGCAAACCAGTGTGAGGGTTCCTCAAAAAGCTAGAAATAGTATCCCCAACCCCAGCATGGACATGTATCCAAAGGAGTTGAAGTCAGTGCACATTGAAGAGACATTGACAGTCCCATGATCGCAAGCGCCGACACGTGGAATCAACCTAGGTGTCCACCAATGGAAGAATAAAGAAGGCATTGTGTATACACACAGTGGAATACCATGCAGCCATGAGAGTGAAATTCTATCATCTGTGACCACGTGAATGGAACTGGAGGACATTATGCTAAGTGAAATAAATCAGGCACAGGATAACAAATACTGCCTGTTCTTATATATGGGCATTGAAGTGTTGACCTTTAAGAAACAATATAGAATGGTGATTACCAGAGCGTGGGAAAGGTGTGGGGGAGGGATGATGAAGAAATAATGGTTAGTGGGTCTAGGTGGTCAGTTAGATGGAGGAATAACTTCCTGTATTTATAGAACTGAAGGATACCTATGTCTGAAAGCAATTATATATAATTAACTATATATTTAAAATTAGTTAGTAGAGATGCTGGAGAAACAACTCCATGGTTAAGAGTGCTTGCTGTTTTTTCAGAAGCCCCAAGTTTTGTTCCTAGTACCTATATCTGGTGGCTCACATTTGCCTATAATCCTCGCAGCTCCGACCTGTAAAATCTCTCTCTCTCTCTCTCTCTCTCTCTCTCTCACACACACACACACACACACACACACACACACACACAGAGTAAATAAAATCTTAAAAAATTAGCTAGTGGTCAGATATGGTGGTGCACTTGGATGGGGGTTAGAGACTGGTGAATCCCTAAGAGCTAAAGGTCAGCCAGGGCTATATAGTAAAACCCTGTCTCTAAATAAATAAATAAATACGATAAAATAGCTCATAGAGTACATTTTGAATGGTCCCAACACAAAGAAATAATAAATGTCTGAAATGATCAATTGATAGTGATGTTGATCATTAGATTTTTTTTTTTTTTTGGTCTTTTTGAGACAGGGTCTCCCTGTAGCCCCAGCTGTCCTGGAACTCACTATGTAGACCAGGCTGGCCTTGAACTCACAGAGATCCGCCTGCCTCTGCCTCCTGGGTGCTGGGATTAAAGGTGTGTGCCACCATGCTTGGTGATCATTAGATATTTTATGCAGGTGTTGAAATGCCACACTGTGACACACATACATACAACTGTGATGTCAATGAAAAGCTCACTGGGCAAAGGTGCTTGCCATCCTGGCCTGATTATCTGAGTTTGATCCCGAGAACCCAGGTAAATGTAGAAGAGAACTGACTCCACAAAGTTGTCCTCTGACCTCAACACCCTGCTCCCATCATACACACAAAATAAACAATAAATGTTTTTAAAAATCCAAATAAGGAGCTGGAGAGATGACTTAGTGGTTAAGATCACTACCTGCTCTTGCAGAGGACCGGGGTTTGGTTCCCAGTACCCACACAGTGGCTAACAAGCATCCGTAACTCCAGTTTCAGGGGATCTGACTCCCTCTTCTGACCTCTGTGGGTATTGCATACACAGGGGCACTTACATACATGCAGGCAAAACACTCACACATATAAAATAAAAATAAAGTGCTCACCTTGGCAGCATGGGCAGGGATGACACCCAAATTTGTGAAGTTCAGGACAGCTGGGGCTACAGGCAGACCCTGTCTCAAAAAGACCCAAAAAAAAAAATTTTAAATAAGAAAAAAACTGTGTGGTAAAATAATACTGTTAGCAAAGGCAGAATCTTGGTTGGGTGTGCTGATGTATACGTAGTCTCGGCTACTCGGGAAGCTGAAGCAAGAGGGTTGCTTGAGCCCAGGAGTTTGAGACCAGCTTGGGCAACATAGCTAAGCACTGTGTAAAAACACAGATGCTGGGCAAGGTAGCGCAAGCCTTTAATCCCAGCAGAGGGAGTGCAGAGGCAGGCGGATCTTTGTGAGTTCGAGGCCAGCCTGGTCTACATAGTGAGTTCCGTAAAGGCACTTGCTGCCAAGGCTGATGACCTGAGTTAGATCCCTGGAACCCAGGAGTAGAAGGAAATAACTGACTCCCACAAGTTTTTCTCTGCCCTCCACATGTGCACCACAATACGCACACACACAAAAATAAATAAATAAATAAATAAATAAATAAATAAATGTAAAGAAAAAGAAAACTTGCAGGGGATGATTACACCTTATGTAACAGCAGAGGGTATTGTTTCTAATCTAGAAAACCTCCTAGAAATCAAGAGCAACAATGCAGCAGAAAAATGGTCAAAAGACGTGAGTAGCCTAATCACAGAAAAAAAACAAAACAAACTATAGCTCTTCTTAGATATATGGAAAGGGAGATGCAAATCCCCATCACATTAGGACAATAGCACTATCAGGCTGGCAGAAAACAAAAACAGACATGCTCATGTGAGGTGGTGGGAGGGCAGACTGCTTCAGGGATGAAAGTTTGGCCATACACATCTCTCTCCTTTGACCAGATGTCCTTCTGGAATTTTTCCTGCACTTACCTGCCCACGAACAAAAGATTATTTTCTATAGTATTGTTGGTATTTGGAAAAGCATGTAACTGTAGGGAAGGGGAAAATCCTTCCTATGTATCTCTGAAGTTGGCTATTAAAGGCAAACGATAAAAAAGACATGACAGTGTGTACAGGGTTATGACTTCCATTGTGTCACAGAAAATCAAATTGACCGATTCTTTTTTATACTAGTTTGCATTTGTATGGAGAAACTCTGGGGGCTGGAGAGATGGCTCTGCTGTTCTTTCAGAGGACCTGGGTTCCCAGCACCCAAGTGGTATATGATGATCATCCTTAACTCTAGTTCCAGGGGATCTGATGCTCTCTTCTGGGCTCTGTGGGCACCATGCACATGTGGAGCACGTACATACATGCAGCACTCATACACCTAAAATAAACAGAGATCAAAAAACCCTGCAGATACTTTGCCAGTTTTTTTTTTTTTAATTCAAGATTATTAGTGGATGGAAGGGCTAGCCAATGAAATTACAACTTGAACTAAAAATGAAAATGCTTAAGGAGAGTTAAGTAAAAAGTTTAAAGAAGAACTTGAAATATATTGTCATACTTATCAAAGGCAAAGATATTCATGTGAGATTCAAATTTGTGACATCAAGTTCTGGTAGAAGAAATTATCTCCAACATCACAGCAAAAGCACAAACAGACCAAAAAGAAAAGT
>NW_008358632.1:2105884-2110453 GCF_000622305.1 Nannospalax galili | reverse complement strand
CTGACCTCCAAAAACATGGCATGACACGGGTGTACTTATATACACGCAGGTAATACATTCACACACAAAAACCAAAATAATAGATTAATTTTTTAAAAACAAGCTGGGTGTGGTGGTGAGGTGGTGCACACTTTTAATCCCAGCACTTGGGAGGCGGAGGCAGGTGGAGGCAGAGGCAGGCGGATCTCTGAGTTCAAGGCCAGCCTGGTCTACATAGAGAGTTCCAGGCCAGGGAGAAAATAAAGAGGGAAAAAGATAAACTCGGGGGATCCAGCAAGGAGAGCAAAGACACAAATGTAAGAAAATACAAAACAAAAAGCATACAACAAAGAAGTTTCCTAAGCTGAAAAAGACTCAGTCTGCAGACTGACACGGGTTCAGTGACTGCCAGATGGAATGTGGAGGAGAACCCCATTTTCGAAGTCTACAAAGTATGTGCTTGATTAGTGCCTCCAAGGGAGGGTGCAGAAGGCATTCATAAAACAGGAGGAAAGGGAAGTCAATCACAACTGGATCAAAAGGGGAAGACCTCAAGGTCAACCAACAAACACAAAATATGCCGGATGTAATGAAATCAAGTGCAGTGAATCAGTTGTTAAATGAAATACGAACAGATTGAACTCTCCTGTTAGAAGACAAGTAATTAACCTGGGTTTTATGTTTATTTTTGAAAAGAGGTCTTGAAGTGGCTAGGTTGGCTTTGAACTTTTGAGTCTCCTGTTTCAGCATCCCAAATGCTGGGATTACAGGTGTGCACCATCAAGCCCAGTTCATACTGAATTTCTGAAGTGGAAATTTTATGGATCTAGGGACAACGAATGCTTTTCTAATAAAATGTAAAATGGCCTTAATTAACTAGAGAACTGCTATAAAACTGATATAGACTAAGTTCCAAATGATGAGGGAAAAAGCTTTAATAGAAAAGGTCTCTGGTCTGGAGGGTTTCATGAAGAGAAATTATAGAAACCATTAGAATTTTCCTCTGATGTCTCCTCCTTCCTCTAGGAAGCATTCTGAATGCTGCCAACCTATCCTTGGAGAGAGACTGCCTCCATCGTGCCCTCTGCAGCACATTCAGGATGTGCCAACACACCATCTCACAACGGTCCATTTGCTGGCCAGTCTCACCTCCTGGACTGTAGGAAACCAGGATGCCAGGCCCTAGGGTGAGATGAGCCTAAAACTTACAGGTCCAGGCTGCATTCTCTGCCAAAGGTTGGGGCACTGAAAACAGTGGCTCTGATAATCCCTCTCTTGCAGAACACTGCTAGACTGGCAGGAGGAAGCAGCCCGGTCATAAAAGTGCAGGCTCCCTGCTCTGTGGGAAAGCGTCTTGGTCAACAACCCTTAGCTCATCTCCTTGTCCTGAACAAATAACTCAGCTATCCCTGGCTAAGAGATTAGGCCAGGTTAAAGGTTTACTCCTGAGCTAAAAGCTAAAAGTTTTTCCAGGAGGGCTTCTGGTGCCATGGTCATGATTTGTGATGAAGGGGAACTTAGGGGGAAAAAAAAAACACTGTGGCCAATAAATTACTGGCAGGTACTGGTAACCTTGAGTAAAATTTAAGCATTCTTCTGGCCCCAACTAACAGACTAAATGTCCTGTTTCTTTGTACCCTAAATCTTTGTATGTGACTGCCATATCCGACATGACTGCTAGTTCCTTGGGATGTATAAAAACAATCTGAATTTTAAAATAAATTGTCCTGTTGGGAAGACACAGGTCCCAGAGTTTGACTCTGTCGCCGATCAGACCCTCTGCCCCGAAGCCAGTAGGTCCCTGACTAAGCAAAGCAAACCTGAGTCCGGACACTGGACCATAAGCTACCTGAAACCAGGACTGTACTTTTTCATTGCCTTCTGGGTGCCCAGTACAGCATCTGCCATTTGCTGATGGAATGAATATGTGAGCAGGGGACCCCATGGTGAACTCCCACAGGGAAGCAGACAAAGAAACGAGCCCCAAATGCTGGCAGAAATACTGCAGCTTTCCTGTCATACAAATATTTCTAAGACGATCAAACCATTTTATGGGGGAAGGTCTAATCACTCACACATTCAAACATGCCTGAAATTTCTCTCACCAGGTAACAAGGAAGTGGAAGTCTGGGGTCTGGAGGCAGCCCCTGCTGGTCTCTCCACTTTCCAGGACTAGATAGAGACCTGCATGCCTCACAGGAGATCTTTAGCCAGGAACAAAGGAGGCAGGGTGCGCCCCCCCTCATAAGCTGGGTGGGAGGATCCTGTGGGACTGGCCTGGGCAGCAGCTCTGGGAATCCCCTGAACATCACAGACCTTCCTCAATTTTAAAACAGGAGCTTCTTCAATTTAACAAAGCATGCCTATGCCCGGAGCCCTAGGGCTACTCTCCAGATAGCAACCAATGGCCACTGTCCCTTGTTCAGTAGCCCAGACCCAGCTCTGGCATGGAGCCTGTAGTACATTCCTGACCATCAGCTACCCCATCCATGACCATGGACCTTCCTGTACCTCAGGGTCTGGCACTGACCACCCATCCGGGCTGGCATGCAGTACTTGGCCCCTCCTACTACTGGACAGACAACAGAAAGAAATGAATCCAGGGTTCAGATGGAAGGGACAAGAGTGTGCGGTCCTGGAGTCCAGCTTGAAGCCTGGGAGCTGAGGGGACCCAGAATCAGAGGATGAGCAAGGGTCCAGGCCCCTAGGGGCCACCTAGGGACACACTGCAACGGCTCAGTCTGCAGGGGAGAGGGCGGTGGGTGTGAGAATTCTTGGTAGCCAGGTAGGTGAGTTGAGGCTGGAAGGGAGACCTAAGGTCCTGTTCTACCTGAAACCATGACATGGGCAGGGCATTGGGGCCCCTGGATCAGCAGGTGAGTCATGGGGAGGAAAAGGTCAGGTAGGTGTGAAGAAACCGGCTGAGTCACCCAGGGCAGCTGCCCTATGTAGGGATCCAGGAAGCTGGGAGAGGCAAGAGGAGGGGGCTACTGGATCTCCTGGATCTCCTCAACTTGGCCTCCACTCCCTGCTCTTACTAACAATCCCCCCCACCCCCGGCTTTCTAGCTTTCAGGCTTTGCCTGCCCTGAGGTATTTGTCCCAGGAAGTGTACAGGGAAAGGAAGGGACAAGGTGGGAAATCCAGGAGGGAGGTAAGTGAGAAAACTTCTAAGTCCCTTTGTCCCCCAGGACACCTAATCCCCAGGAAGGATCACTCACAATTCCTGGTAGCTGAGGAGGGAGGAACGAAGGCCATGGGGCTTCTTCCAGTCCAGGCTATGCCTGTGCTCAGGTGCAGTGCCTCCAGGGCTGTTTGCATAAGTTGAAGCAGGGACTATAACTCTCTCTTGCCAGCGGCCAATGCCTGGACAGCAGGGTCAGGTCCCAGTCTGATCTATGCCCGGGACCTTCCAGCCTCCAAGGCTGGGGAGGGGACTTTGACCACACTCCGAAATATCCTAACCAGGGAGGCCAGAAACAGGAATGTGGGTGGGGCTGGGGGGATAGTCACAGAGGCTCCTCCTTCTAGAGGGCCCAGTTGGGGGGACTGAATGTAGGGTGTCACACATGCTAGGCATGCAATTTACATACCAGCTCTCCTTTTGCTTCTTTTTTCTTTTTTTTTTTTTTGAGACAGGGTCTCCCTGTAGCCCCAGCTGGCCTGCAACTCACTGTGTAGACCAGGCTGGCCTTGAACTCAACAGAGATCTGACTGCCTCTGCCTCCTGAGTGCTGGGATTAAAGGCATGCACCACCACACCCGGCTCCTTTTGCTTCTTTATTTTGAGACAGAGACTCACTAAGCTGACCAGGCTGGCTTTGTACTGGCCCTGTAGCTTGAGTAACCCTTAAAAATGTGATCTTCCTGCCTCAGCCTCCTCAGCCAGGATTACAGGCCTGGCCTCAAAGGCTGCTTTGTTGTGTGGCCTCTCCTAGTACTGACAGTGGGGTACAGGGCCTTCCTGGCCATAAGATTCTCCTGCTGTGCCCCTGGCTGCAGGCAGCACCGGAGGGAGGTTAACTGTGGCTGGACACGGTGCTGAGGGCAATGTGTACTTGCCATCTGCTCCTACTGTTCTGGTTGAGGGGAACAATGGTCAGCTCTGAAGGCTTCCTCACTAAGACTAACCTTGGCAGCTGGGGCGAGGTTTGGAGTCAGGAGGCCTGATTCTAATTTAGACAACAGTTTCTCTCTCAACCTGTTTGTTTTTAGAGCAAAAGGGTTTAGGGGCCCAGTCGTGTGTGCAGGCCTCTGAGTGAGAGGACACAGGCCTGTTAGCCCCAGGGGCTGTGTCTTACTACACCTTGGGTCTCTGACCAGCACAACCCAGGACACAGTGTGTGCTATTTGAATGAGCTGTGAATGACAAAGCTACAAAATGCCAGATGTGGTACAGGCTTCTCTCTTTTTCTGGAGCGTCTGCTCAGTGGTCTGCCCTAAGCCCTGAGCTGATGTATGACAGGTGGTTGCCCCACCCCCATGTCACCTCCTTATTCACACCCTGGCCCCTGTGGGCCACTCCCTTCTTCCAGGGATCCTATCTCATCATCTACATCCTTTCCGACCCTGGCCTCATCTATTCACTTAG
>NW_008358632.1:2085457-2105699 GCF_000622305.1 Nannospalax galili | reverse complement strand
CCTTTATCTATCTTGAGCTTCCGGTCTCCCCTTCTGCACATTCTCGTTGGCTTCTGGGCCAGTGCTTGCCTGCCTTTCTTCTTTGCTCCCAGGATGTTTCATCTCAAGCTCCTCTTTTCCTCCTTTTGTCAACTATATTCAGGTGCACCCCAACTTTCCTCCACCCCACACCTCCTCCAAGGCCTCTGTAAATACTGCCACTGCCTGTCCACCCACGTGAGTGTGAAGCGAGGATGCCTGATCATCCTTCCCTTTTCCCCAGATCCTGTGACCCTCTCATTATCTCCTTGCAGCCCCAGCCATAGGAGCCTTTCTCCATCTCACTCCCTTCCCTGCTAAGGGCCTTCCAAAGGCTGCAGGATAACGCCTGAATTCCCACAAAGCCCTGCCTGATGGTATATACCACCAAACCTCAAACTCCATGGTCAACCCAAGCGGTGGGTTGGAATGGAACTACTAGACCCCCATGTGGCTCTGTCCACACCTCTCCACAGCACCCTCAGTGTAGCACTATTCTAGACAGCCTGGGCTGTGTGGGACTGCGGCGTTGTCTATTCCCTACTACCAGCGTCTCATCTCAGACGGTGCACCTCCCCAGACTGTGACTGGGCTACGGACTTCTCTAGGTCTCTAGGGGTCTTGAGAGGCATGTAGTCAATTTATGCTTAATGAACACCCAAGAGCAAGCAAACAGACCTAGAAATCAGGACCATGGGAGGTGAGGGGGTGTGACTAAAGATGTGAGTAGGGGTGGGGTGTGAAGGTATGAGTGGGAGGTGTGGAGTGGTGGTGTGATTGAGAGTGGGGAGTGGGGGCGTGTGCATCTACATCCTTTGGAAAACAGGGAGGCTCACCTTTTAGGAAATTCCTTCCTGTGCTGTCTTGGACAAGGAAAGGCAGAGGTGGGGTTTCCTTTCCAAGGGAGAACCAACTCCAACTCCCGGTCCCTGCAGTTTGTGGAGGACAGGGTGTCAGGGAGAGCCACAGCTGACCTCCAGTAAATGGAGGTCACAGAGGGTGTTCTACTGCTATACTTAGTACACAGGAGGAGACAGGATCAGAGACGCTGAGCACCTTAAGGCCACATGGTGAATTTGAGCAAGGCAGAGCCTTTTTGCTCAGCAGGCAGGTCTTTTGCTGCAGGCTTCCCAGGTCCTCCCTTCACCCTGTGCCCCCAACCTACAGCAACTGGGAACATACTGGGAGCTGAAGGAAGGATAGGGAAAGGTACCATTGTTTAGGGACCCTGGTGGCTGGGGGAGATTTCTCAGGAGATTCTGGGACCCGGGGGGGGGGTGTTCCTCTTCTCCCCCTGGTCCCAGGGCCTGGGGAGCTGCCCTTGGGCAGACCTGCAGAGCCCTGGCTCATGGATGAAGAGACTGCAGGTCTTCGCTTCTCCTCAACACAGTGTCTGTCATAGTCTCTCGGTCAGATGCTGGGGGTGGGGTTCAGAGCCAGGGCGTTCTCCACCTCCAGGGCAGATTCACTCTAGACACATTCCCATCATTAATTACTAGGATCCTCCGATCTGGATAGACCAGGAGTGTTCTGCAGGGAGCCTGCCTAGGATCAGAGGAGCACCAGGGGATAGAGCTTTGGCATTTAGCCAGCTAGCGTAGAGGTCACCTGACCTGCTGGCTGGCAGCAGCGCAGGACACAGCGACCTGCCTCAGTCACTCAAGCCTGCTGCGTGTTGTTCTCCGAGGTGACCACCAGGGGGCAGGATGCTCTTCGGAAACCTGAGCACACAGGCGCAGGGCTTGCAGCAAAGGACCCTAGCTGCTCTCGCTACACCGGGTGCAGCGTGCCAAGTGCTTCCATGCCTCACTGCGTTTAAGGTTCACAACAATCTTATTTCTTGGGTATTGATTACGTGCGAGGAAACCGAGCTCATCAGCAGCTGGCAGTTGACCCAGCAGAGTCGAATTTGGGTTTCAGTAGCCTCAAAACTTGAACGCTGTTCTAGGCCGAGCCCTAGCAGCTGGTCTATGTGCTCGGTCTCTGCACCTGCAGGCATTTGTGTTTAGTGTGATCACAGCAAGGACAAGAGGCTCCTGGATCTCAGGGGCCTTTCATCTGTCTCTTCCACTTTGGGTGAAACTAAGAACCTGAGAGAGGACGTGAGCTGTGGATAATTTCACAGCGGGTGGCAGATGTCAACGCTGGGAGCACCCATCCCTGGAAGGCTGTCCCTCCCTAAAAGGTTCTAAAGTTTAAGATGGCAGGGCGAAGCCGGTTCTGATGCTGTGTTTTAAAATGTACTCTATTTTCAATGTCTCAAATCCCGATTCCGAAAGTGAGCAGAAACACCCTCACCATAACCGACCTTGTTTCTGAAACAAGCCCATTAAGAGTTTTAAAAAAGGAACCGAAACATTGGAAGCAGCCCAAAAGAGAAGCAGATGCCTGACTTTCACAACCACCATCTCATCTGACCCAACCTCCAGCTTAAACTTCGTGAGGTGAGGCAGTCCCATTCCATGCCCAGCACTCCGCTACAGATCGGTGGGATTTGGGGCATGCATTTGCCAAAGATTAGTTAACCGCCCAGCAGGATTGTGATCAAGCTCCTTTGCATTTCTGCACAAAATTTGAATATTCACACTGAGGTAAAGAGACAAACCGTGGCCTCTGATACGTTCAATTTGCCACGAGCCAAATTAAATTTTTTGGGCTTCTGGGGAGCTTTGACACTTGGGAGTAGGAGGTGGGGCTCATGAGCCTGACCACTCTTCGTGGTCGGGGAAAGCAAGCTTCTTCAAAGCTGGTGGCCACAGGCAGGCGTCCGGGGAGACGTCCATGGGCTCCCAGGGCATCGCCCCCCCGCCCGGGCTCTGCTTGACTGTGACCGCCCGCCCACGCGCCTCCTGGCTCGGGGGCCCTACCTGCTTTGGGCTCTTCTCCCGCGGCGGGAAGCGCAAGTCCGGGATGGCCTCGCAGACGTTCTCGGAGTCGCTGCGCGCCAGGGGTCGCAGGCACACCCAGGAGCCCGCCACGCTGCGGGCCTTGAAGTGGCCCGCACTCCCGAGGAGGCCGGCAGGGGGCGCTGCGGCGGCCCGTGTCAGGTCATCCAGGGACTGCGCGGGCCGCATCCGCGCTGCCCGCCGCACTTACAGGCATCCGCCCGGCTCCAGGCTGCGGCGCTGGCCCGAAGTGCTGTGCGGCGCTGGGCCACACAGGGAGCTGGCGATGCCTCGGGGCTCCGCAGCCGCACCGTCGGGGCCCGCGGGTGCCGGAGCGCTCACGAAGCGGTAGTCGTAGGTCAGAGGCTCCGGGACCGCGCGGCACGGCTGGGGAGCGGGAGGCAGCGGGGTGGGGGCAGGGTCGCCCAGCGCGGGCAGCTCGCACACGTACTGCGCGGGCAAGTAGAAGGGGCGACCCCCAGGCTCGCGCCGCACGTGCCACCAGTGCTCGGTGCTGCGTCGCAGCAGCCGGTAGCGCTCGTTGGGCTGAATGGCGACACGGCGCCCATCCTTGCCCGTGTACTCGAAGGGGTGCTCCACCAGCACGTACACGTCCCCCTGGACGTCCGCCGCCATCGCGGCCACCGCGTTTTCCTGCAGGCAAGGAGAAGCGAAGCCGCGGAGGTCAGGAGCCGGGAAGAGCACCGTTCTGGGGGTCAAAGACCTGGGTTCGAGTCCTGATTCTGCACTCTGCCAGGGCATTCGGGCTTCAGTTTTCCTAGCTCTGGAAGGTGGACTTGATTGCATAAAATCATGGAATTACAACAATCCCTTCATTCTGGGTCGCTGATTGTTAAAATACGTAACTCGCTGCAATCCGTGGGGAGGAAACTGGGGGTGATACGGGCCCAACTTTACGGCCAGGGAAACTTTGACCCAAAGAGCTGCGGTGACTGCCGGGACTCTAAGATAAACCGCACATTTGCCTGAAGGCTGGCTTCTGGGATGGTGAAGTGGGAATCAGGGCCTTTTCTCGCCGCTCCTGCTCCCAGGTTCCGCCCCACCCTGACGCTTCCAGCCTACAGGGAATAGTTGGAAAGTTCTTCAGCTCTCCCACTACGAGCCTGCGCCTGGGGCCCGCAGAGTCAGCGTTGGGTGCAGGCTCTGTGGCAGCCCTCAAATTGTTCTCCTTGAGGTGTCCCTGCCCCACTTAGTCCAAGGATTTTGAAGGGCCTTCCACAGCTAAGGCTGGAGAACCGGTTCTCTGGGTTTCTCCTTCCTTCCCCAAAGGCTGTGCGGCACAGGTTAACCGGGAGTCTGGCCCGCCCAGCCGGCCTAGGCAAGCCAATAACTAACCCCCGCTCCCCCCGCCCCCCCCCGCGCCGCCAGCTTCCAGGCCAACTCCGAAAAGAGGCTGGGCTTCCCAGTATGAGCACCTGCCTTGGGATGCATTATGTCACCAGGGTCCCCAAAACCCTCGGGAGTGATCGCCACAAGGCTCTTTCCCCATGCCAGCTCAGTCTGGCGCCTGGTGTGTTGGAAAGGGGACCCCAACTGTAAATCTGCCTTGTGCCTTCAAAACAAAGTGAAGTCAGTTGCTTCCTCCGGAAGTAGTGGTTCTTCCAAAGCCCTACACTGACCACACCGTTACTACCCTACAAGGTGACCTGGGGACCTGCAGCCGCGAGTCCACCCTCTTGCTGTGACAGACTTCTAAAGGGGTGTAAACTGAGTCACTGAGCACCCTGACCCCTGGAGGCAGCGTCTTAGGGCAGACCAGAGCTTGCCAGCAAACCCGGGAGTAAGGACACTTTGGTCACTCCCCCTTTCCCAAGACCCTGACGGAGTACTCATAATGACAGAGCCGGTCTCAGGCAGCCCACGAGCTGGATGGGCGGGGCCAGCGGAGGGCTGTAGGTTAGGCCTCTACCATCTCCCTGGGAGGGGCTTCCAAGGGCTGGGGTGGAGAGATCGCACTCAGCCGAGCAGCTGGGGGAGAAAGGCCCGGACACACACTTAGTAAGGCTGTCCCCATCCTCAATACAGCTGTCTGGCAGGTCAAGGAGGAGCCTTAATGCCTGTACCCCGGACCTTGAGGGACCTGCGAGACCCGACCTGATGCAAGAGGAGACATGCGGGAGGGGCTGCGTTGGAAGGGGCACTGACGGGTCTCGAGGGGAGCCCAAGGGTCGATAAGGTCCTGCTTGTCCGTCCCTGCTTCTCTCGGTCACCCCCCGAGGATTTGCTGTCCTCGAGGCCCTGAGTTCGGTGGGCGAGATGCTCTGGGAATGCTTGGCTGGGGCTAGTTGTCTCCACCCGGCGTTCACATTCCGAGCGAGGCCTTTTACTCGCTGAATCACCAACCCCCAGCGTTTTGCAGGCAGGTTGAGCGCACTACCCATCCCTGGCTCACCTCCGCCTTCCCAGGCCCTTCCTGGGAGCAGCCCGTCCCTGCCTGGACAAACTCGGAGAGTCCCCTTGCAGGGACGCTCACTAGAGCGCAGAGTCTTGGGCTATGGGGAAGGAGGACCCGAGTCCCAGACCTTTCCTGGATTCTGGGGGCGTGAAGAGGAGAGGGATAGGAAAGCCGGGAGGATCCTGGGAGCGCAAGAACGCATCCTTCCCCTGGAGGTTTCCAGCGTCTTCTGTCCCAGTCACTCTAGGCGTAGAGGCACCAACGCCTAAGATGGCACTGCGGAACTTCGGCTGGTCCCCTCCCGACCCTGAACAGCGGGCAGCCTGCCTAAGCTTCCTCCTCCGCGGATCCGGCCGCGGGGCCCTCCTCTCGGCTGGCGCTGCTCCTGCCCTAGCGCCTTTAGAAGAGCAGGCAGGAGGCTTGCAGGGCTCCCGGGTGAGGACCGCTACCTGGGGCACCCTCGCCGCCCTCCCACGGCTCAGCGACACCCTCCCCAATACCCTCTCCCCATTCCAGCGGGGCCCAGGCACCTCAGAGCTTTCGCCCGCTGACCTTGCTTCCACTTGCCCCGGCAGGCACGCGTGGGGTTGGCGTCTGGCGCTGCCTGCCCCACAGCCCGGCTCCTGCGCTGCCCTGTTTCCTGTTAACAACATAACCAGCGGAGAGCTCGGCAGAATTTCCTCCCAGGCTGGGGCTGGGCTGCAGTTGCGAGAGACAATCCCCGGTGTCCTGGCTTACTGTCCTCTGGGCCGGGCCACTGCTCCAGAAGCAGAGACGCCACCCTTTCCCCTCTCCCCCTGCACCTCCAGGGATCCTGGGCCACACCTGTCCTGGTTGGAGGCGATAGCAGGGCCTGGATGGCGAACAGCGGGAGCTCTGCAGCTTCTTTCAATAACTTCTGGTCAGATCATGCTCCCACCGGCCCCTCCCCCCCAATCCTTGTAGAGGAAGAGATCTATCTACCTTCCAGTCCTCCGCAGGCGGCCAGATCCTGAACGGAGACCCTCCAACCGTGGGAACCACCTGATTCCTGGTGATTCCTGGGATAGCAGCCTTATCTCTCTGACCAGTGCCTGAGCTCTCCTCTGACAAGGGCAAGCCTTGGCCCTAGAACACACTTACTCTCAGGCCTGCAAGGAGGGGGGTGGGGTCCACCTAGGTGCTCTGCTGGAGAGTTGGCTGCTTCAGGCTAGTGAACAAAGAGAAAGGCACCTCCATGCCAGGCTTAGGCTCCTTTAGCTGAGCAAAGATACCCTCAAACTTCTCCCCCCCCCACTACACACTTAGAAAAGAGGCTGGATGAGCCCTCCCTCCTTCCACCCTACCTTGTAGGTCTCTCCCTAGTTGCCCTAATCACCCAACCACCAGGGAGATCCTTGTCTGGGGTCCAGCAGTCTGATACTCATCTCTGTCACATCCTGGCCTTTAGCATGGGAAGTAATGCTTTCTGTCTACAACCTGTTTTCTCTCATCACCTCCATAGATATGCTTTCTGGAAAGATTAAATGAGATACACTAAGCACAACGGTGTTAAATGCACACTTTATTACTTTTTATTGCCTATTATGGCATGAGCTCTCAGGATGGGGTCTCTGACTTTTCCATGCCCCTCTAGGCAGAGGGGAGGAAGGGGAAACATGCCCTCAGAAGCATTGTACTGTGGGTAGAAAGGCTGAGCCAAAGACAGGGCAGCACCAGCTCATGTGTCAGGCCTCTTCCCTGGGCCTGCCTTCTCCAATCCCCAAACCCAGCTCCTCTTTCCTTTCTTTGGGCCTAGGCCCCTGGAGGAGGGAAGTCCTTAAAAAATCTGGCTCATAGATGGGCAAGGGGCACTCCACTCACTGCCTGAAAGCGTCTTCAAGGACAGGAAATTGCAGCCTGTATGTTGTCTTTCTGTACCATTTTCCTGCAACCTGGTTTCCCTAGGAATTTGTCTGTTTCCTCCTTTTGTTCTTTTTTTGTTTTGTTTTGTTTTGTTTTGTTTTGTTTTGTTTTGTTTGAGACAGGATCTCCCTGTAGCCCCAGCTGTCCTGGAACTCACTATGTAGACCAGGCTGGCCTCGATCTCACAGAGATCTGCCTGCCTCTGCCTCCCGAGTGCTGGGATTAAAGGGGGCCCCACACCGGGCCCTTCTTTTGTTTTCACATGAGCAGTGGGGGGGGGGGCTTCTGGAACTTCTGAGGAAGGCCAGCAGCTAGAGAGGTCACTTGAGTTTTAAATCCACCAGTCCTGGAGTCAGGGTCTACTCACTTCACCTGTCGTCCCTAAGCCCCCTCTCCACTTAGATTTCTGAGCTTTTACAGGACAGTTGGAGGGAAGGTGATGTCTGTATTCTGGCATTTAAGAGTCAGCTTAAGTTGTTAAAGTTGAGTGTATATAAATCTGTCCCCCTCCCCCCCCTGCAAGTTGAATACTGTCATCCTCTTCTCCCTGTTCCTCCTGGCACACAAGTGTGCCAGGGACCCAGGATCCCCTGTGCCTAGGATTTAAGGGGAGCAAGGGGCTGCCGAATGGATCGGATGACTGGTCGTCTCCCCAGCAGTGACAGGATTAAGATTCAGAAGCCAGACTGTGATTAGAAAGACCAGCTCTTTACTGCAAAATCATTCAAATATCACACAGCAGCAATTCCTTCAATACATTGCCAAGCACTTCTCAGAAGGACCAGGGCCCCACTTACCAGAAAGTTTATTGCATAAAAGAACATTTTAAAAATAGTGTGGGCACTGCTGAGGTTCAGGTAAGCTCTCTTCTGGCAGCGTGGGGTAAAGGAACTCATCTGAGTGCATTAGAAGCTTGCTTAGTAAAGGGGCAAGGACAGGCTCTAATGCTCATAATCCAGGTGCTGGGAAGACTCCTGCCCACCCGAGGACCCAGGGCAAGAAGGCTCTAATCAGGCTGTGGGTTTGGGGGAGTGTTAATGCTGGATGTGGGGTGGGGATATGAATTCTGGTTCTGGAGGCTTTGGGTGTTCTAGTCACTGGTGAGTGCCATCTTCCATGATGGGGACAGAGGAACTGTGTGGCAGTCTCTGCCACCTGCCTAACACCTCCTCTTTTCTATTGCACAATCCTTCCAGCTCCAGGGTGCTGGGCAGATGACTCAGTCCATTCACCTCAGGGAGGGTGAGGAAGCTGCTTCTCTTGGCATGAAGGCGCATTTCCTGGGAGGCCCTCCTTTCCACCTGAGATCTCTGACTCAAAGTGCTTGGGGATGTCCAGAGGGGCTGCTGGGTGGGTACAGAAGAGAAGGCAGCATCCCTACCCCCACCCTACCCCACGGCAAAGCCTCAAGGTTCTGAACACCTTGAGAACAATTCCAGGCTGCTGCCATCAACCTCAAGGGCCTCTTCAAAGGCACCCTGCTCCCAGGAAGTTCTTTGGGCTTTGTAGTGTTCTGACAGACAAGGCCAAAAGTGAAGCAGCTTTGTGAACTCATGGCTTTGTAAGACTGAGGCTGATGAGGCTTCCATGGGGCAGCGGCTGGGCATGTCCTTGTATATCTCCACAGTTGAACAATGATGAGTCTCTTCTTTACAGGTGGAGCTTGGGGCCTCTCTGTTGTCCAACCTACTCTATCCTGACAGGGGCTAGTCCTGCTTCCAGGCAGGACTAGGAGGGTGGAGGGATGAGGATGGGCAAGATCATGGCCTTCCTGAACCAAGGAAGGTTCGAAGTGCTGACAGTGCTGGTGTGGGGCATTCCCCTGCTCCTGCAGTGCTGTGACCCCAGGCCAGAGGAATTCAGGTGAAGAGGGAGGTGGTCATAGGAACTGACCAGCCCTGTATGCCGGATGGTTTGGCACATACCACTTGCATTGTTGGCAGTATGTGCCAGAAAGGGTGAAGGAAAGGCATCCAGTTCACAGACAGGCCTTTGTCCCACAGTGGCCTGCCCACCCAGCCTCATGCCTGCCTCTGGGCTCGGGTAGCTCTTGCTCATCTGCTCCAGATAGGAGAGGTGGGTTTCTTGGGGGACTTGGGAGGGTCAAGAATAAAAAAAATAAATATGTTCTATTTAAATATGAAGAGGGAAAACCCACCTTAAAAAACTAGACCTTTTAATCAGGGATGTAGGGTTGAAAATGCTTTCTAAGTCTTCTTTCCAGAGTGTATGAACAGCCCTAATGGAGGTGCCATGACAGCTAGCTGAGCCAGGCCTGGTGAAGAGCCCTGGGCAGGGGCATCTGGTGGGTCTCCACTTTCTGGAACAGAAGGGTAGTGCGGAGCCATGGACATCACTGGGATTTCCTTGGCCTTCTCTGGAGGCTAGCAATCTGGGCACACCTGAATCTTCCTGACAGTAACACAGAGGAGCCCGGCCTGATGGCAGACCCAGCTGGATGGCTGAGCTGCAGCTCCTCTGGCCTTGGTGGGTCAGAACATCAGGGTTAGCTAAGAATGTTCTGTTCCTGGTACTTGCGCCGACAGGCACAGCGGGGACACCCCTTCCTCACCACTCACTGGCAGCTCTGGTGGAAGACAATTTTGCATTTGGCACACCTGGGGAAAGAACATTAAGGGCTGCTAGTACCAGTCATCCAGATGTGCCCAGGCCCAGGCTGGCCAGGGCTTTGGACAGAACCCACAGGGTGGCTATGGTCTGCCTGTAGCCTGCACCCATATGCAAAGCCTTCCACTTCTAGAAAACTACTTCTAAAATTCAATCCATAAGTGACCCCAGTACTCACTGATATTGTGTCTCACTTCATTCTTTGTAAGTGCTGCTTGAGTGTCTAATGACTTCTTTCCTATCTTTAGAATAGTTTAGACAACAGCTCCAGCCCATTCAGGGGTGACTCTGACTGGTTTACCTACTGAGGGTGTGGGAAGGTTGGGGTGTGTACTTCTATTCAGGAGCTTCTAGTGATGCACGGTAATGGGGGGAGGCAAGAATGAGCACTTACTGCAATAGAGGCAATGGGAAGTTACTCCTCGGCCCCCAGGCACTCACTTTGTGCTAGGCCTTATGTAGTGTTCCAGAGCCAGGGATATGCTTGGTTCAATCTGCTCAATTCATTTGTGGACTAAGATCAGAAAATCTACTCCAAGAGGCAGTAGCCACCTCTTCTCTAGGGTGATGGGGAGAAGGAGGGGACCCCTGTAGGCCCAGGCTGCTCTTGGTAGCCACACTAACTCTGGGCACTGGCACAGAGTAGACATCCAGTGTGCCCTTGCATAAGAGAGTGAATCCTACCACCATGGGTACTGGGTCAGGCTGTGGGTATGGAAGTAGCTCACTAGGTATTCTGAGGACCTGACTGTGGTGTCAAACTCAAAAGGGAAGATGATGTCGTGATGATGGCAGATCTGGCAGATGAAGCCTCGCTGGGTGCACAGGTCACAGTGGTAGACATGCTGGGAGGCAAAATCAATCAGGGCCTTGAGGAAGCCTTCATATACTCCCTCTGCAATCTGTGGGAACAAGTGGAGACAGCCATAGGTGGATCTGCTGCATCACCATGGCACCTACTTCAGAGATGCCTGGCTCTACATGGGCAAGGGGACCTCTCTGAGTCAGGCTGTGTGATACAGGCTCCCAGTCTGTATCTGATGTCATTGGGGGTATGGGACTGACCGAGGGGGACCCAAATTCATCCACTCTGCCCTCTTCGGATGGAAGGGCTCTCCACGCTCACCCCTAGGAGGCTGGAGCCCATGGTTAGTCCAGGGGGCCTGAGTGGTCAGGGACTGACTGCTCAGGGAGGCAGGAAACAGGCAGGAGGCTGTTCTGAGGCGTCAACAGTTGAAGGCGCGCTACCTGGCCCCAGTAAACTGCAGGTCCTTCTTCCCTCTGCTATTTTCCTTTGTGAAATCTCCAGGAACAAGAGCCCTCCAGTGAGGCCTAAGGGGAACACCACATGCTCACCTGCTGGAGGTCAGCGACACTGAATTTGTGGGGAGACTCCAAGAGATAATTCCTGTGGCTTAGCCTGCAAAGACAACACAAGCACTTCCTCAGAAGGGTTCTAGGCCAGGCTCCCTGTGTACCTTGTTTTCTTTCCCTCTGCACTGTCTGCCAGCATCACAAGTCTGGGTTACCAGCAGGCCAAGAGCACAAATCAGTCTGTCTGTGCCCCACTTGAACTACCTGGTACAATAACCAGCTGGATCTGGGGCAAGCTACTTCACCTCTGAACAAGACACAGACCTGTTTTGAGGATTAAATAATTTACTGAAAGCATGTACATTGTAAACATATGACTAACAGCTGTGAGGAAAAGGATGATGCATGCTGATACTTGGTACCAAAAGCTGGGCTAAGTATCGAATCCTTGCAGTAATCCCGTGAGGCCAGTTTGATTGTGACTCCCATTTTGGGAAGAGAGGAAGCTCCGGTTAAATAACTTGCCTGAGGTCACAGAGTTGAGTCAGAGCTAGAACTTGAATGTAGGAGTCTGGCCTATATCCTTATCCACTCCACTGTCACCACTGGTAGAATACTGAGGACAGAGATACATTGACGTGGTTGCTGCCCGTGGTCGTTCCTTGTCTAGCTGAGGGATACACATTCACACACATTAAAGTGTCTGGTTTCAGTGATCTGTGAGAGCAACTGAGCCATATTCTAGGAAAGCAGATCCTATTTCAGGGTTGGGAGGAGAAGATGAGAGCAGGACACCAGCCCCACCCAGGTTCCCAACACACCAATAACAGGGGACCCCAGGTCACGTCCTGAGGGATAGAAACACTTGTAGAAAATCCCTGGCGTAGAGCCCTGACCAGCCTTGCTGCATGTCTGCATTTGTGGGTACTGATGTGGAGATAGTCCAAGTTAGGAGAAGTCTGGGGTCCTGTGCCTGGACATCCTGGACATACAGGGCAGGACAGTGTCAGCCCCTGGGGGACTTGGCCATGCCCTAGCCAGTCATTTCAGTTGAGGTCCATGGGAGCTGACCAGGTAGGTCAGGCTGCATCATGTGGGTAAAGACACCTCCAACTTACCTCTCAGTTTACCATGCTAGTTTCCCCAGTGAGCTTCCAGCTCTCTGGGAACAGGAGGCTGCCATTTATCTCCAGGAAAACGCGGAGGAGGTGCATGGGCTGGCTCTCAGCTGGCAGGAAGGGTGGGGCTGATTTGATAGAGCATTATCCCTGCCATCTTCCCTCTGTCCAGTCCTGGGAGCCAGCCAGGCCCAGGGCCTTTCCTGGGAGTCACTGTATCCTTGGCCTGTCACTCTCAGCAAGGCCTTGCAACCGACTTCCCTGAAAGGCTTGGTTAAGGCCAGATGGAGAGATGGTGAGGCGCTGGGCACAGCCTGGCTGGGCCTCAGTTTCTCCACCCATACAACAAAAAGACCCTTCTCAGTCCTCTGGAGCAAAGCTAACTGCCTAGGGAAGGGAGTGGGGGAACTTCGGGATCTGGGAAACTGTGAAGACAAAAAGACCCTGCCAAAGCCAGGTGATCTGGGGGACTTCCATGGGTAGCTGGGGTTTTACTTTTTTTATCTGATTCCCATTCCTCTTCTGGCCACTCCTAAAGCTGAGGCTAAAGGTAGGAACACCAAGATCTGGCGGGACATCCCTGTTGGGAACCCCTGCTGTTTAAGGTAGCAGTCTCTCCATGTCCGGATAGCCGCAGGCCGGCTTGGCGCAAATGGAAGGACTCCCTTTCTCAGCGGGGCACCTTCCTACTCTCTTCCTGACTCACCTTTTGAAGTGCCCGTCACACATACATGGCCTCTGGCACAGAAACTGCCAGGTCTTTCCTGTGTGATAATCAGGCACTGTCTGACAGCCTGACAGAAGCCCACCACCACATGTAAATGGGGCATCCTACAAAGCACCTATCAACTAAGGCTTTTGCTACTGCCTCCACACTATAATAAATATCCTGGTTTCCCCCTAATAAATCGGAGCTGTACCACTGAGTCTGACTGAGCTGTATCCTGTGTCTTACTGCCTACGATTCAGTCTCCCCAGAGGGGGCTGTCCCTTCGTAAACAACCACTCGGAAGATCTTGCTTTTGCCGTTCCTGCACCTCCCCTCGTGATCCGGTGGCCCACGGATCGCAAAACGTAGAGGGAGTGCCCGGTAGCTTGGAACGGAACTCGTCTGGAAGCGCATCGACCCGCAGAGTCGCCAGCATCCAGTAGCTGCGGAGAGCCAAGGATCCGAACAGCAACGTGGTGCGCGGGACCCGCCCCAGCGGCGCGAGAGACAGGGACCCGCCCCACACATCCCTGTGGGGGCATTTCTATAATGGAGGCCCCTTCCAAAGGCCCAAGAGGTCACAGGAGACATGTCCCAGGTCTATAAAGGAACCCTTCTCTCAGAGGCCCTTACAGTCTGAGGCTATGAGCAGAGGGCAGATCCTCGTGGCTTCGCCTCCCACAGCCAGACTGTCCAGACCTCCTCAGCCCTTCTCTTCTTCCATCAGGCCATCCAGTTCCAGGGTTAGTTACTATACCAGTGCCTTCCAGGCACCCCGCTTCCCCAATATCTGGCTCTTCACTAATGCTGGAGCCATGCAGCCTCTCTCCCTCGTTCCTGACTAATGCCAGAGAGGTCTTACCCTTCTTTCTCTCCCTCCCACCCACCTTTCTTAGTTTAAAAACCTGTATTTTATTTATTATTATTACTGTGTTTGTGCATGATATGGGGATGGGGCACGCCACAGTGTACACATGGAAGTCAGAGGACAACTTTCAGGAGTTGGGTCTCTCCTTTCACTGTGAGTTCCAGAGATCCAACTCAGTGCACCTGCCCTCCGAACCATCTTGCTGGCCTTCTTTCTTGATTTTTTATGACAGGGTACCTGTCAGGGTAGCCAGGATAGCCCAGGCTAGCTTTGATATGGAGCTGAGGATGACCCTGAACTCCAATTCTCCTGCCTCCATCTCCTAATGCTAGGATTAGAGGTGTGTGCCACCACAATCACCTAAACTCTCTTAAAGTTTTTGTTTTTGTTTTCTAAAGAAAGAGAAGAACTATAAGCCCTCAGCTCATATACCAACTGAGAGTCTTCCAGCCTTCCGGCCCTTCTAGCTCCTGCCCAGGATGGTTTGGCACCCTCCCTCAGGACACATATAATGCTTACCCAGCTATTTCCTGCTTATGGCTGGTTAAGGCCTAGTTACTGAGCCTCTCATGTGGTTCTCACCATAACTCAGGAAGGCCACATATACCCAAGACCAGTGGCCTAACTTATAAAATGGGTAAACAGGCTCAGAGAAGCAAAGCCACTTCCCGGAGTCATGCAGAGGTCTAGGCCAGGCAGGGTGTTTCTGTGCTTTTCCTCTGTCCTGTGTTTCCTCTACAAGGGGATTTACTGCAGATGTGCATGTCAGGGTTTGGGAGACAGTTCAGCAGAAGAACCCTTTCTGCACAAGAGGACCCAAATTAGGATCCCTAGCACCTAGGTAAAGCTGGAGTGTGACCATGCACATGGTAACACTAGTGCTATGGGGAGCAAAGACAGAAGGATCTTTGGGGTTTGCTGGCCAGCCAGTCTAGTTAAAAAGTGGCAAGTTGTAGGTCCAGTGAGGACCCCCATTTCAAAGGGATAAGGCAGAGAGTGACACATGCCTTGGGCCACAGAATCTCAGAAAGGAGAAAAATGGGTCAACTTTGTGGAAAAAGGAGATACTGGGCTAGTCAGGGTGGCAGAGCCCTCCAAGGAGGCTTTCTGTTCCTCCAGGCCCTGAGGAAGAAGGTAAAGCCTTAGGGGCTCACTGGCTGCTCTGCAGGGCTGTAAAGGACCAGCATACTCCTCTGCCTAGTACAGAGTTCTATAGCTCCACCCAGAGAGCTGGGACCTGCACTGGACACATTCATTTCTGAGGAACAGAGCAGGTGTGCTTCTGGGAGAACTAAAGTGTACCTAGGCCTGAGGAGACACCTTCCGATAGTATTGTCTGTTTCAGCCCCTAGAGAAGTGAGGCTGGGTAAGTGGAAGGACTTGTGAGCGCCACTAGTCTCCAAAGACCTGGAAAAATAGGCACAAAGTCCATACTGGCCAGTGGAACTCCCAGAGCTGTACTCTCCTAAGGGCCCCCAGAGAGTACAGTTCCTTAAAAGCCACAGCCTGGGCTGTGAGCGCAGGGCTAGGAAGTGTTTTGAGGCAGTCACAGAGAGGCTCTTGCCTGAAGCCTAAGGTCATCTACCATCCCTTAAACACCAAAGACCCCAGGCCCTGAGTACCAAGAAGCTTCTAGAAGAGCCCACCCCCAGGGTGCTGCCAACCTTATACTCTGGAGGATCCAGGGAGTAATGTTGCCAAGGATAGCATCAAGCAGCCAAGGGATGAAGACGGGCTAGCATCCTTCTCTAGTCTGCCCCTTACCACCCTGCCCACATCTGCCAAAGCCCTCTCTGGGCCTTCCAGGTGTGGTGCCTTCCTCATGGTCTGTGCCTGCCAATCCTCTGTCTGGAACCCTTTTCCTCTCCTCCTTCCCTCTTTAACTTCTGTTCACTTTTCAGGTCTCATCTCAGGAGTCACTCCCTCCAGGACAGCTTTCTGCTCTATCTCCCCACCCTCCTGGTCAGACGTGTCTCCTCCACATATCTGCAGCTTCCTTGCTCTCTCCCCACTCTTGGCTCTCTGGTTGTAGATGCTGCTAGCTCATCTGCCTTCCCGGCCAGATCAGAGGCTTCTTGAGGGAGGCTTTGGGTCTGCCTTGTTCAGCACTGCATTCTCCCTCTCCCAGTGCTTGGAATAGTTGTTCTGAATAAATATTTGTTGAATGAATGAATGACTATTCAAACAAAACCACCACCCCTAAATGATGCAGTGATTTGACAGTTCAGTAGGAAGTTCTCAGCTCAGCATTGGCATCTCTCCCAAGTGGATGCCTTCCCCAGGCTTAGGGGTGTGTGTGGTGGGTGTGTGTGTGTGTGTGTGTGTGTGTGTGTGTGTGTGTGTGTGTGAAGGGGGTGCATATGCATGCAGAGAGCTCACCTCTTGCTCATCTCCTTCAGGGCACCACTACGGCACAGGCCCAGGTAGTCCCCCAGAAGCTTTAGCTGTTCCCAGCTCCTGCTGATGAGGTGCATGCGCTCCACATGCTCATACAAAGAGGCGCTCACTAGCTGCAGGTTGATAAGAGGCTGGGCCCAAATCTGTGCCGGGAACTTCAGGGCCTGTCGGCACACCTGGGGGCACCAATGGGTGATTGGTTGTTTAGCCTGGCCTTCTGGCTGGATACTGCATTACCTAGTCCTCACCTACCCCCAATGAGTGGCACTTTCTTCATGTTACAGACCAGGAAACAGGGTCAGAGTGTTGAGGCCACTTGACCCCAAGGTTGTACTCTCTGAAATTGTCCAGTCAGTATCTGAAACCAGTCTATCTGACTCTCAAACCCTGTTGCTGCTCCCTTCTGATTATGCCGAGACAGAGGAGGGAGCCCCCTCCCTGTGGGCCTCACAGCCTCTTCCCACACTTTCCTGTGCTCCCAGCCCCCTTTTGCTGCCTAAATGAAACACGCTGTCCTCTGGGCCCTGACTCAGGAACCAGGTGACTCCATCGCCATCAGGCTCCAACCACAGGAAGCTACAGAGCAGACACAGCTCCACAAGGTTCCTCAGGGCCCAGAAGCAACCACCAGAGCTCTCCACCATGGAGCTTAGTGATCCTTCACATTTTCTCATCTTGAGAACAATCCATAGGGAGAGGTGGCATGGCCTGTTTCATAGATGAGCAAACAAGCTCAGAAAAGCTAAAGTGGCTTGCTTATCCATCCTGCCTCAGCTCTGGCATGGTCTCAGAACACAGGACTGCCACAAACTCCCTTCACTGTGGCCTCCTCCTTATGTGTCAAGAGCTAAAGTTTTCTAGAGGAAAACCAAAGCTTCATGACATTATTTTGAGTTTCGACTAAAGGAAATACCCGATGCAAGCTCTTGGCACAGGGCCTGACATGCACATCCTCAGGAAAGGGGAGCATTGCTTTATGCAAGAGTCTACTGTGGCCCTGGTGGCCCCTGAGGGTCAGGGAATGTACAATGAGACCCTCAGGAGACCCACCCATATACTTGGGGGCTGAGGAGACCTCTGACTTCCTATCCCCCAACTCCCAGCAGGTCTTACCTCCCCAAGCAATGGACAACTCGTTTTCCCCTATCCCAGAACCCTGAGGTAACAGCCCCTAGCCTAGGAGCAGCCCAGCGGTAAACCCCTGGTAGCTTGAGTCAAATTGCTGTCCTCAAAGCCTAGCCCAGCTATTTCAATAACTCAGCCTCAGGCCTTAGGAGCAGTGCGGCTGAAACAACACCCAGGAATATGCACCGAACACTGCCTGGCAGCACACAGGGCTGTCCCTGACCTATGGTTTCAGAGCAGACGGACAAAAGCAGAACCCCAGGCTTAGTCTGATGTCCTGCCAGGTGCCAGCTGGATCTCAGCACAAGTCGGTCAGCCAGAGAAGCAGCAAATGATGAGGTCCCAACTATTCTCTGTTTTGAATTTTCCTGTCTTTCCCAGGTCAGTGATTGTTGAGGGAGAACTGGCTATTTCCTGATCTCAGAAGTGCCTACAAGAGGACTGTAATGTGCCAGTGGGAGAAAGGAAGGAAGCACAAGGATCCCAGCAGGGAATGAAGAAGCGTTTCACTGAAGCAGCAGGCTGGGAGAGTAAACTGTTTTACCATGAAAAGGCTCTTTTGCATTTCTGAATTTTGAATTTTCTCTATATGGTTGAATACTTACTAAGGGCAGGTGTCGGGACAAGGTAAATCACTGAAGAGCCAAAGCAAAGCCAGGGTTGGGATTTCTCCTCACCACAGGGGTGAAACAGACTTAAAGTCACCATCCCCGTACTCTGGGGCACATCCAAAGGCCTAGATTGCACAGCTTGCAGGTCTGGACACAAACAAATAGCTCCTTCCTTGTGTTTCTATGTCTTAGAAATCCATGCCCTTTGGAGAAAGCCAAGTCTCTCTCTTAAGGACAAGTAGATTAGGGACAGCAGGTCCAATAGGCCTCACGGAAAGAAAAGCATTGTTGGCAGGAACTATGAGACCCTATCATAAGCAAGCATGCATACAAGCAAGCACACAAGCAAACTATTCTGTTTAGGAGCATTTGGTAAGCATAACAAAACTACCCAAGTCCAGCAAGATGCACCAGTGGGTAAAGGTCCCTGCTGCCAAGCCTGACGACCTGAGTTCAATTCTAGGGACCCACATGGTGGAAGGAGAGAACAGATTCCCACAAGGTGTCAAGTTGTCGTCTGATCCCCACATAAAAAAGGCAATTTTTAAAAAGTACCTATGATAAAATATTAAGTAAACAAAGCATGTACTAAATAAGGCAAGATGAGTCCAGATGCATAGGTACATAAATGCACAGAAAAGGCCATCTTCTGAAATACTCTTAAGAATTGTCATTGCCATTTTACAGCTGAAGAAATTGATGCTCAGAGGTTAAGAAATAGGAATAGCAGTTATCTTTAGGGATGACATCTAATTTTGATTTGTCTTTGGGCTTCTCTAATTTTTACATGTTAAACAATAACCACACAGCATCTTTATAATTGATAGAGACCCAGAAAACATGCCTTCTGTTCCCTGCAGCAAAAGTAGGACTAAGGGGTGTAGCCTGTTGGCTGGCACAGGAACTTACCGGGCGTTTGGTGAGGTCCCAGTTGTGGATAATCCTGGGTGGAATCACTGAAGTATTGTCTTGGTGGCAAAAGTCACAGTAATAGAGGCCAGAGAAGACACAGAGCTTGGGTAGTACAAAGGAGAAGCCAATCTGCTGGGAGCAGCCTGGAGAGATGGATGGTGGGTGAGTGGTGGGGGGGGTCAGAGTTGTTGGGGACCCCTGTTGTGTAAAGTAGCAGTCTCTTCATGTCCGGATAGCCCATGGGCTCGGCCTCATATGCAGAGATTCTTTTTTCAGCAGGGTTCACAGAAACATGGCCTCTGGCTCAGGAACTGCCAGCTTTTTCTTTGCAGTCTGGCAGCCTGGCAGGAGCCCACTTCCACATGTAAATAGGGGATCCCACAATGTACCTATCAGCTAAGGTTTTCACCACTACCCCCACAGTACAAAGTATCCTGGTTTTCCCTCAATAATCGGAGCTGGATCACCGAGACTTGGAGCCGAGCTAAGTCACTGAATAAAGGGGCTGTACCACTGACTGAGCTGAGTTCTGTGTCTTACTGCCTATCATCCAGCCTCCCTGGGGGGTGTTATCCTTCCGTCATCGACTTACGGAAATCCAGCTTCAGCCGTCCCGCACTTCTCCTCGTGACCTGGCAGCTGACGGGTCCTGAACTTAGAGAGAGAGTGCACGGGTGAAATTGGGATGGAACTTGACCGGGCCAGCCCTGGTAGCAGAGACCCACAGAGACCGGAGAAGCAGGGACCCACCAGCAACGCGGAGCAGACGAGCCACGGGACCTGCCGCTTCCCAGGTGCGCGCAGGAGACCGGCGCCACGCTAGCAGCTGGTGCCCCGAGATCCCTGCACCCCCATATCTGGCGCCCAACGTGAGAGCCTCTGAACCTCATGCCAGCCAGCAGCTAGTACCCTCGGAAACGCAGGATTCATGAGTACCTCTCCCACCAGGAGAGAAGCAAAAATCTCTTCTAATTTCCTCCTTTTGTTTCCAGTCTAAAAGTCTTCGCGTGGGACCACTAAGGACAGAGAGACAACTGAGGCTTCCTGGTCAGGGCTACTCCCTGATGTTAGCTGAAGGTCTCTTTGACCCCCTAACGGACCCCAACTGCCTGCAAAGGTGTAGACAAAAGACCTCTATCTATACATCTTTCTAATATAAAAATCTGGTGACGCAACGGCCACTTAAGAGTCATTAGGACGGCCGCCAGCCTCTTAAATTTGTGGGAAGGCCTGTGCTGGGAACCAAGCAAAATCCCCTGAAATCTTGATTTCAGGCACGTTTTCTTGGGAACCATCACTTCACCCCACTTTTTCTATCTTAAAACTGCTAGAAAAATCCCCAAAGTTCCAGGGATCT
>NW_008358632.1:2083404-2085277 GCF_000622305.1 Nannospalax galili | reverse complement strand
TTTTTTCCTGTAAACCTCAAATCTGTGGCTAGGCTTTTGTTAGTAAAAATTTTAAAAAGGCCATTTTTTTTTCCTGTAAACCTTAAATCTGCAGCTAGGCTTGTAAAAATTTTAAAAAGGCCATTTTTTCCTGCAGACCTTAAGTCTGCAGCTAGGCTTCTGTCTGTCAGAACACCCCCTGGTGTCAGACTGCTCCAGGAACATTAAACACCAGACAACACTATTTTCCTTTTTATAATGGGTAATTCAACATCACGCCAGAAAAAACTCCAAATTCGCTCCCTTAGAGCCTTACTTAAATCAAGAAGACTTAAGATCTCCCAAAAAGAAAGCTTAAAATTTTGGAATGAAGTATATCAATTTGTGCCCTGGATCCTGTCAGCAGACATATCTGATCCAGAGGTCTGGAACTTTCTTGCGTATCTGGCTCGTAAAAAAGAAATCGAAGAAAGACATAATTTTCCCCTTTCCTTTTTCCCTGTAATGGCAGCCATCCAGCAATGCTTAGGAAACCCACCTAAGATTGAGGAAAGCTTACAAACACCAGAAAATAATAAAGGAGAGGTTTCAAACGATAAAAAGGACCCTAAAAATTGCCCAGTAACAGATTCAACAGAAGTCAGACAAAAGCTACTCATCAGCAAAATTAATCTCTACCCCCCTCTTGCTGATTTAACAAGCTCAGATATTAACGCCCAGACTTCAAAAGCTCCCAAAGATCCTCAGATAAATTCCCTTCCCCCTTCACCTCGGCTACCGCCACGCCTTGTGGCTTTGCCACCGCCTGTGGTGCCATTCCAGCAATGCCCTACTGCCACAGAGCAACTGTGTAATCTTAGAGATAGTGGAAGTTGCCACCCTCAGTGGTCTCAGGACCCCCACACCCCACCAGTAGAGGCTTTTCCTGTTAACTTACAAATAACAAGGCAATGCCTACTGGCCTGGTACCCGCTCCCAGCAGCAGAACTTAAAGAATTACTCCAGGCTGTCCGTGAAGATGGAATCCATGCTCCATGGACAAAATCTATACTACAAACATTTAATACTAATCTGCTTACCCCCCAGGACTGGAGGGATATCTGTAGATCTACCCTCCCCAGTCCATTATTTGTACAATGGGAGGCCTTATTTAGAGACGAATGTCTAATCTTAATTATTATTTTTCTTTCAGGGATATTCATTTGTATGAATACTTGGTCTTTCTAGTTGCTTTTATATATTTTGATGCTTTCTTTTTATTTCTGATAGCATCTATGCTGTTAATTTACTTCCATGGCTAGGTCGTTCCTTTATTAAAATTGATGGCAACCCCATCTCACCTCTGCTAATTAAAATTTCCACACTATTACAAAAGAGAGTGACTCCACGATTTGTCCAGCATATCAGGTCCCACTCCTCTCTCCCAGGACCTCTTACTGAAAGAAATGCCATAGCAGATAAAGTAGCCACCGCTGAAACTTTCTCTGCCAGTGTAAGTGTAACAGAAAACCTCCACCATGCCACCCACATTAATTTGCAAGGGCTCCATCTCAGATTCCCCCACATTCCCCTCAAGAAACTTAAATGCATTGTTAGAACCTGCTCTTCTTGTGCATCAGTGATACATACCCCTGCTATGCAACAGATGGGCACCAATCCTAGAGGGCTAAAATCTAATGCCCTCTGGCAAATTGATGTAACTCATGTCCCCCAATTCAGCAGACAGAAATATGTATTTGTAACTATAGACACTTACTCTCACTTCCTCTGGGCTACTGCCCAGACTGGTGAAGGTTCAAAAAAGCTAATAAATCATATGCTTTCATCCTTTGCCATCATGGGCCTCCCTGCACAACTAAAGACAGACATCGGCACAGCATTTACCAGCTCCTCG
>NW_008358632.1:2077092-2081950 GCF_000622305.1 Nannospalax galili | reverse complement strand
AGACTTGGAGCCGAGCTAAGTCACTGAATAAAGGGGCTGTACCACTGACTGAGCTGAGTTCTGTGTCTTACTGCCTATGATCCAGCCTCCCTGGGGGGCGTTATCCTTCCGTCATCGACTCACGGAAATCCAGCTTCAGCCGTCCCGCACCTCTCCTAGTGACCCGGCAGCTGACGGGTCCTGAACTTAGAGAGAGAGTGCACGGGTGAAATTGGGATGGAACTTGACCGGGCCAGCCTCGGTAGCAGAGACCCACAGAGACCGGAGAAGCAGGGACCCGCCAGCAACGCGGAGCAGACGAGCCGCAGGACCCACCACTTCCCAGGTGCACGGAGGAGACCGGCGCCGGTGCCCCGAGATCCCTGCACCCCCATAAGAGTCAGCTTCAAGTTAACACAGAAGTTATATAGTGGAAAGGGCCTGCTAGTAAGATGATAAAAATAATCATTCATGGAGCTGACAAGACAGCTCAGTGGATAAAGGTACTTGCCACCAAGCCAGACAACGTGAGTTTGATTCCTGGGACCCACATGATAGAAAGAACTGACTCCCCAAGTTGTTCCCGGACTTACACACACACACACACACACACACACACACACACACACACTTTTTAAAATCACATCTCCACTACTTAAAATCAAACTATTACAACAGTAATTGTTAAACAGTTATTGCTGGACCTATGAGCACCTGGAAGCTGAGGCAGGAGGACTGTGAGTTTGAAGTTAGCCTAGGGTTACATACTGGGAACCTGTCTCTAAACAAACCAAGCAGACTGGTAGTAATGGTGCACGCTTTTAATCCCAGCACTGGAGAGGCAGGAGTAGGAGGATCTCTATGAGATTAAGGCCAGCCTGTTCTACACGAGCTCTAGGCCAGTTAGAGCTACCAAAAAAAAAAAGCGCCCCCCCCAACCCTACCCCTGACAACCAACCAAGGAAAGAAATCTGTCAGGCCACACAGATTAAGTAGTATGGTGGCACTCAAATTTAGGTTTACTTATCCATGAAGCAAGCCGTCTCTTCCACAGCCACCTGCTTTCTGGCTCCACTGCCTGCTGTCCACTGCCAATCTGTACTCCACCTGTACCTCCACTGGGGCACAGAAACAGGAGTAACTAAGCCAGGACCTAGACCAGCAATGAAGGATCTTTGGAGTGGGGTCTGGCTACTGGAGTGGATGGGGCAGTCAGCAGGAGCAGTACAACCTGGACATAACCTGGTACCTGCTTAAGCCCAGAGCAGCATATATTAGGATCCTGGGGCAGTGACAGTTTCAGCCACTTGGTTGGTAGTCTTGCCATACCAGGGGCTGTAAGAGTCAGGAATGCCCAGGGCTAAGCCCAGCTTAAATCTTGAATCCATACTCTACTTCCCACAGGGCAGGGAAAAAGGTCTCTTTGGCCTAAGGATCAAACAGCTGAAACCTGAATTCCCTGAGTTCAACAATCTCAGCTGGCAGGAAGAGCCACGGGAAGAGCTGTCCTCAGGCACTACACCTTCAGACAGGAGCCTCCTCCATAAGGCCAGAGTAGGAGTGCTGGGGCGGGCAGAGGCTCGCAGGTGTTTTCTGCAGGAAGCTCTGCTCAGACACTTCTCCCATCCTTCAGGGGCCCACCATAGGACACTTCCTTCCAGACACTTGGAGGCCTTCCTCTATGGTTCCACAGGTGCCACCCTACCAGGTCCACTCAGCTTTCTGCTCTGTTCTGCAACAGGGAAGCTGGCAGCACTTACTGGGGACAGGTAGGAAGAGGTCGCAAAGGAAGGTACACAGTAGGAGATCAGCAAGCTTTGGATACTATGAGGGTTGGGAGGTCCTTGGGTACCCTGCTCATGACGTTACATTTTGGGGCACAGCCATCAAAGTCTAATTCTGCCTCTTCTATATACTATGAGTCTGAGACAAGATACTTACCAGTTTTGGGCCTCAGTTTCCTCACCTATACTACAAGCAGAGAAAATATTAGCCCCTAGTTCTACAGGAATGACCTGAGGAAAAAAATGAGACAATTCAAATAAAGCATCCGGCTCAGGGCCCTGTACAGGACCAGATCCCATGATGATACTGATATAGCAGATTCCCATATGGAATATACATAAATATAGTACCAAAGAGAAAAACCAGGTATGGTGACATGTGCCTATAATCCCACCACTTGGGAGCTGAGGCAAGATTATCGTGAGTTCAAGGCCAACCTGGGCTACATAGTGAGACCTTGTTTCAAAAAAAGAGGTGTGGGGGACATAGTACATCCCTGTAATCCCAGCATTTGAGAAGTAGAGGCTGGAGGAATCAAGAGTTCAGGGTCATCCTCAGTTACATACTAAGTTAAGCATCAGCCTGGGCTTCATGAGACCTATGTGTGTTTGTGTGTGAGAAAGAGAGAGTGAACAAACAAGAAAGCCCCCAAACTACAGAACAATATACAGAGCTACATTGCCCAACACAGTGGCTATAAGTCACAGGTACCCCTTTAAATTCAAGTAAATGGAAAATTCAGTACCTTAGTCATATTAGCCACATTTTAAGTATATGGTGGCTACATGTAGCCTGTAACTACTGGTTGGATACATAGATTCAGACATTTTAATCATTATAGAGGTCCTACTGGCCAGCACTGAATGGCATGTCTTAGAAAAGCATACAGACATACGTACTTTGGGAGGATCCCATTCCCCTTGCCACAAAAGCATTTGATGACATATTAAGAAGATAATAACAGGAGGCTAGGTATGGTGGCACATACCTTTGATCCCAGCACTTTGGAAGCAGAGGCAGGTGGATCTCTGTGAGGTCTAGGCCAGCCTGGACTATGTAGGAAGTCCAGCCAGTGCTACATAGTGAGACCCTGCCTCAAAAAAAAAAAAAAAAAAAAAGCAGGAACAGGCTGGAGAGAGGGCTCAGCGATTAAGAACACTGCTGCTCTTCCAAGGATCGGAGTTAGGTTTCTAGCACCTACAACAGGCGGCTCACAAAGGCATGTAACTACAGTTCCAGGGAATCTGACAACCTCTTCTGGCCTCCAAGGGCACCTGTAGTCATTTGGACATATTCCCTCAGGCACAAAAGCATACATATAATTTTTAAAAAATGCAGCAAGGATAGAAGGGCCCCAGGAAGCAGGACTGTCACCCATAGGTCCCATCCAGCATCAGGAAGGAGGTCTTAAGACAGGAAGGGAAAGGGGTTGCTCACAGTGGGTGCTGAGGGAGAAGTGAGGTTGCAGGAAGATGCCTTCTGCTGTATTATTCATAGGAGGGATGGAGGCCCTAGTGGGGAACCTAAACTGAGGCTCCCACAGAAGGTAGAGGACAGAGGGCTGGGGATGTTGGGAGTCGGTTAGCACCTGCACAGAAACAGCCCTGGGAGTTGAGGCCCTTCTCGGTGGGGATGGCCACGAGGTACTGCAGTAGGAAGCCATTCTCCCTGGTGGCAAACTTCAGCACCTCCTGACACTTTTCATCCAGACTTCCCCCAAGTGTTAGAGCCTCCTCAGCCGACTCCACCTAAGACGCCAGGACTTTGCGGACCAGGTCCCTCCACAGGGCAGCTTCCTCAGTGTTCCTGGCCTGCAGTTTCAGGATAGCCTTGGCTGTGATGATTTTGAAGAGGGCTGGGCCCCCAAGGCTTGCATCTGGCAGGATGTCTCCGATGGTCTCCACTCCATGGCTATCGCTTAGCATTTTCTCATTGTTTCTTACACAAAAACGTTTCAAATTCTCCAAGGACAGGGAAAAAATATAGGGGACCCAGGTCTGATCTGCATATAGGTACAAAAGAGACTCTTTGATAGCATCTGGCTCTGGAACCTGGGCAGATGTCCAATTTAACTGCATGCCCTGGGGGTCAGCAGGTTCTGGGACCAGGGCTGCATAAGAGAAGAGGCTGTTTGGTGGAGCCTCTGGGGCATCCTCAGGCTGGTCCGGGTATTGGATGTTCACCCACTCATCCTCCTGTTGAGGCCAGGCCTTCTGCAGGACCTCCTGCACTCGGTCAAGCCAGTCCTCGGCCTCATCCTGGGAAGAAGCATGCAGGGCCAGCTTCTTGCCAGAGAAGACCAGCTCAAAGCGCCCGTCACTGTGAGCTGGCCCAGCAGCCTCATATCATAACAGGGAGCAGCTTTCCACACATGTACGCTCCTCATCGCTCAGGTAGAGGCGGAGGTCCAGAGGGGACAGCTCACAAAACAGCTCCTTCCAGATGCCCATGGCCCCCCTCCAGGACACTGTGCCCAGCTTCAAGAGGCCCTGGAATGGGTTAGATAGGCCTAGAGGCAGAAAAGAAGCACTTTAGACCATGGGCCTGTCCCTTTATCACACACATCTACAACTGCCCTATTATGGGAGAATCACTGCTACCAAGAACATGGGGGCTCCAGGTACTTTCAAAGGGGACTCTGAAATTTGGATGGAATATTTTTTGAGCACCTCCAGCTGTTCTTCCTTCAGCTGTTGACCTCACTTTTGGCATTTCACTTTAAAGATGGAGTACTCAGACTGCTCCATGGGCTCCCTCACTGTACTGCCCCCTCAAGAGTCTGTGCCCACACTCTGACTTCCCATCACCAGGAATGAGCCAGCCCCTCCCCCCACCCACTCAAGGACAAGGACATGTCTCCAGTAATTCTCCCTCTCTCCCATGTTGCCCTTGTCTTCCTTCTCTACTGGATCATTCCCATCAACACACACACTGTGTTGTTACTCCTTCCATGCTTAAAATTTCCTCATCTCCACTCCCATCTCTAATTACCACCCCGTTCCTTGGTCTCCTTTACAGAAAAATTGCTTGGGGAAGTATCTACACATCTGTCTCTAGTTTCCGTGCCCCCATTCTTCCCCTTCCGCTTTTTTTT
>NW_008358632.1:2058473-2077064 GCF_000622305.1 Nannospalax galili | reverse complement strand
GAGACAGGGTTTCACGATGTAGACCTGGCAAGTGCTGAAACTCAGTAAGTAGACCAGACTGGCTTGAAACTCAGAGATCCACCTGCCTCTGCCTCCCAAGCTTTGGGACTAAAGGCGTATGCAATACCGCCTCTCATTCCTTTTTGAACCTGTCCCCGAAAAGGTTTTTTTCTCCTCATTCTACTGAAACTGCTCCAGAGAGGGCCATTAATGCCCTCCTGCGGCTAACCCTAAAGCCTCCCTGAAGCCCTCATCTCCACCCTCTCCTCAGCATCTTGGAGCACCTGGAGCTCAGCACTGGGTCTCTTTCCCTGGCCACCCTCCTCCTAGCTGTTCTCACCTGCTTTCAGGGATTTACACACACACACTATAGCAAGACTACCCTCCACTTGAGCATCCCCACTAATTATCTGCCATAGCTTTTATCACCATTTGACCACACTCCACATTTACTGGTCAATTTCCTATTCCTTCCCCATTATAACTTAAGTCTCATGACGATATGGATATGGACACTGCTTTGCTTCCTGCTGTGTCTCTAGCACCTAGGGTAATGCCTAGCACATCACAGATGATGCCTGGCATACTCACAAAAATATCTGCTACATGAGCAAGTGGTTGGGTGAGTGCCTATGTGCCACACACTGCTCAATGTTCCCTACTGCCCTGGAACCTGCCCTTAAGCAGGAGTCCAAAGGAAACATAATTCTCTGTCAGTCTGAACTAACCCTGGAGATTTGAAATGATTGCACAGAGTGACAGGGAATCTAATAGCCTAGGTATGAAGCTTCTTCCAAAGGCCTTTCTGGCTTATCTGGCAGAGTTAGAGACCACAGCCAGTCCTGACCGAGACAAATAAAAAAAAGCCAGCATGGAGACTGGGGGACTCCGGGAGAATTCTCTGCTGAGCCCCTGCCATGAGAAAATGAGGAGAGATGCAGACCAATGCCAGGGCAAGCTTGTTTTCTTTGCTTTTATGGGAACCTCAAGACGGGTATGGTGACTCATGCTTTTAACCTTAGCACTCAAGAAACTAAGACAGGAGAACTGTAGCAAGTTCCAGTTAAGTAGCTGAATTTCAGGACAACAATAGTATGAGACTCTGTCTCAAAAACCACAACAACCCATTTTGAGGGTTACTGAAAAATTAACCTAGGGTTATTTAATGCTTTCTGGACTGTTAAAGGATGTAGAGATTAAACTGGCCACATTATAAATAGCACTAGGAGGACAGAACAAACAGCAGGGTTGACAGACCCCATCAGGGTTGCTCACAGAACCATCCAAGATGAAGGCCTTTAGAAGAAGCAATTAAAGCAACCAGGCCTTCAGGGCGGGTTTTCCTCTGAGTCATGGAGGGACTCACAAGCTCACTGCAATCTTAAATTTTCTGGTTTAGCTTTTTTTTTTAAATGCTACTGGGGATGGAATCTTAACTTCATACGTTAAGTGCTCTATCACTGGGCGTAGTATAGTCCCTGTATGTTTTTTGGTTTTCGGAAATAAGATCATAGATGCTAACTTATCCAGGTTGGCCCTGAATTCACTCTGTAGGCTGGAATTTGCCATCCTAAATTTCATGACATAATTTTAGGGAGAATATTTCCATTTCAATTTATGAAAACAGCCAGGCACAATGGCACATGCCTGTGATCCCAGTGCTCCAGAGGTTGAGGCACAAAGATGGCTGTAAGTTCCAGTCTGAGCCACATATTAAGTACTAGGCAAGCCAGGGCTACACAGTAAGACCTTTGTGACACCGTTTTACTGAGATTTTATGAGAATGTAGCACTTTTTCTGAACTCTCTCCTGAATTCCTGTCTTACTGTTATATTCTGAGTGAGGATTTATTTTGTGAGAACATACCACCTGTTGGTAAGGGCAAACAGGACTTGTAAGCTACTTTTTGAAAGAGATTGTCCCAGCAGAGCCATCTACCCATCTGCCTCCTGTGCACCACACAGAAGTTCTTATGCTCCTGCACTGCTGGGGCTGCACTGGTCCTTGAGAAAAATGCCTGTGGAGAGTGCGCCTCGATTCCAGAGTCTCTAGTGAAGGAAGTGTGGAGAGGTCTGAAGCACTCTCAGACGCACACTCCTGGGGAGGTTGGTAGAAGTCATCTTCAGAAATCCAGCTCTTGCTTTCCTATCAAGAAAAAAGTAAACATTAGGCAATTTGTTTTCAACTGTTTAAAAAATATTTTTTATGGTTCACTCATAATAAAATAATCCATTTTAAAACACAGGTGTATACAGGGCTGGAAAGATGGCTCAGCAGTTAAGAGCACTTGCTGCTCTTGCAGACGACAAGAGTTTGGTTCCCAGCACCCACACTGAATGGCTTGCAAAGCCTGTAACTTCAGCTCCAGGAGATGTGACGCTTTCTTCTGGCCTCTTTGTGCATCTTCATACACTTGTGCAACACACATACATAAGTAAACGTTAAAAATGGGTATGCAATTCAATGTCTTTGTTATACCCACAGAGTTGTACAATCATCTTAAGCTTGGAATGTTTTCATTGTCCACAGAAGAAACTCCCTGCCCACTGGCAGCCGCCTCCACTCCCTATGCCTCTTTCCTGGCTATACACCCTTAGGAGTGGAATTGCTGGGTCACGTTTAAACCCTACATGTGACTTCTTGAGACTACATAGGAGGTGGGACGTGCTCATGGAGATCAGAGGACAACTTTGTGAAGTCAGCGCTCTCCTTCCACATTTACATGGGTTCCAGGGATCAAACTTAGGCTGTTAGGCTTGAGGGGTAAACATCTTTACCTGCAGAGACATCTCACTGACCCTCCAGTTTCTTTCTCTTTTTTAAAAAATTTTATTTATTATTTATTTTATGTACATGAGTGTATTACCTGCAGATATATTTAAGTGCAACCATGTCATGCAATGCCCTCAGAAGTCAGAAGATGGCGCCAGATCCCCTGGAACTGGAGTTATGGATGGTTGTTAGCTGCCATGTGGGTGCTGGGCATCAAACCTGGTTCCTCTGCAAGAGTACTCTGCGAGAGCAGCCAGTGCTCTTAACCTCTGAGCCATCTCTCTAGCCCTCCAGTTTCTTTATAAGTTCTCCAGTCTTTGTTATTATGTCTTCTTTTTTAAAATTATGTTTTCTTAATTTACATTATGCTGATGATGTGTGTGAAGTGCTATCTCACTGTGGTTTTGATTTGCATTTCTTTAATGTGTAATGACAACAGAACACCTTTCTATGTGCTTACTGGTTACCACTATCTCTTCTGTTTTTGTTTTTTTAAATCCTTTGCCCCTTTAAAAATTAGGTTTATGTTTTGTTAGGGGTTGAATTGTGTTCGCATTCCCAGAAAACTTGTTGAAATCTTAACCCTCGGTACCTCAGAATGTCATCTTATTTAGATGTAGAGTCCTTAAAATGTATTTAGTCCTCATAATGTAATCAGTTAAGATGAGTTTGTAGTGGAGCATGGTGGGCCCTTCGTCTAACATGACTGATGTTCTTATAAGAGGAGACATGCCAGATATGGGAGCACATGCCTTTAACCCAGCACTGGGGAGGCAGAGCCAGGCAGACTTCTGTGAGTTTGAGGTGAGCTTGGTCTACATAGTGAGTTCCAGTCAGTCAGGGCTACATAGTGAGACCCTGATTCAAAAATGAAACAAAACAAAACAAAGAGCCATATACACTGAGGAAAATGCCAAGGGAAGACAGAAATGTGGAGGAGAATGTGTGGGATGATGAAGGGGGACTGAAGCCAAGCCTCTACAAACCAGAGAAAGAGGGCCAAGAATACTCAGGGCCAACAGAAAGCCACGGAAGACATTCTTCCTCGGAATCTAGGAAGGAAACCAATCCTGCCCCATCTGGCTCAGACTTCCAGCCTCTAGTACTATTAAAGGACACATTTCTGTTGTTTTAGGCCATCTAGTTTAGCTCTTTATAGATTCTGATACTAGAACCTTATCACCTATCTGACTTGCCAACAATTTCTACTATTCTACATACCGTCTTATTCTTTTCTTTGTCTTCCTCTCCCTTTTCTCTTTTTGAGACTGTGTCGCCAAGGCTGGCCTGGAACTAGCTTTGAATAAAGCCTCTGGCCTCAGCTTCTCAGACACCCTTAACTCCAGCTCCAGAGGATCCCACACCTCTGACCTCTGTGGGTACCCACACACAGACACATATTCATATACATAATTATTTAAATTTTTTATTTATTATTTTTATTTTCATGTGTATGCGTGTATTACCTGCATGTAGGTAAGTGCACCCGTGTCACACAATGCCCGCAGAGGTCAGAAGAGGCTGTGGGATCCTCTGGGACTGGAGTTACAGACAGTTGTTAGCTGCCATGTGGGTGCTGGGATTCAAACCTGGGTCTTCTGCAAGAACAACCAGTGTTTTAACTGCTGATCCATCTCTCCAGCCCCAGCCCAAAGGTTTTTTAATTTGAAGTCTAACAGCTTTTTTTTTTTTGGTCTGTGCTCCTAGTGTTTTATCTAAGAAATTACTGTTAAAGCCATTGCCACAAAGATTTACTCCTACATTTCTGCTAAGAGCTTTATAATTTTAGATCTTACATTTCTGTGACCCATTTTGAGTCAGCTTTTGTGTAAGATGTAAGGAAGGGGTGCAACTTGATTCTCTTGCAGGGGGAAATAGCTGTCCTAGCACCTCGGACTTTCCTACCTTGGAAAAGTGTTTGAGATGAGGGGTGTGTGTGCATGGGTTCAGTTCTCACTGGCTGCTTGTAACTCTGCTCCCTACATTTGAGGGAGCCCCTGAAGACCCATTAGGCAGGCCCTGGCCCTCCCTGTCTGCTGTGCTCTCCAAGTCTGAAGGTGCTCACTGACGGGGAAAGTTGGGGATATCTGCGTTCAGTGGCCTTGTGGGAACAGTGTCTAGTTCCTTTTTCTTCACTGTTGTAAGCCCTCTCTGCCTTTCTGTCCCTGCGCAGGGGAGAGCAGAGGCAAGGAAGCTGGCCGACTGCACTAAGTGGTGGTCTACACAAAGGGAATGAGTCACACCAGGGATAGGACCAGCCCTGCTGCTCTGTCAAGTATTACCAACCTCACTCTGACATTGCTATTTCCAACCCTAAATCCAGGGTACCCTTCCTGCTGAGGTAGACAGGGAAGAGAGTCCAGGCTGGAGCTGCATCGGAAGGGCTAGTTTGGACAGTTTAATACATTCAGATACCACGAGACTCCTGAAGCTAAAAGAGGCGAGTTCTGATTCGCGCACTCGGGGGAGCTTCCCAGAACTGGGTCCCCCCAGGGCCTCTTCTTCAGGGGATCTCTCCAAATTCACAGGTGCTTCCTTTTGCCAGGAGCAGGACAATATGTCAGTCAGTGGGGCTGCTGAGGTCCATGTGAAACCGAATTCTGAACAAAGTCTGTCTGGGTCACCAACACCCAGATGATTCCCTGAGGAAAATGGATGGGACAAATAGCTTCTAGCAGTCACATGGCCATCCTCTGGCCTCACACACACTTGGTGATCCTGCCATGAGCAGTCCCTGCTCATGGCCCTAATCAGAGAGGCTGTTAGGACTCCACTAGGGGTCAGCCATCACCACTTACTGAAAGCTGCTTTACAGGACCCCAGCTCACATCCTCACTCATCTTCTACCAGGCCAGTCAGCCCGACTGGGCCCCAGGGGTGTCCTCTGCTCACTCTCATCCTGTCATCTCTAAGGCTGTTTGAAACTGTCATTTTCTTGATAATGTCAAGTAAAAGTGCATGGCAGAGTTATAAAAAAGAGACGTGTGTGTGTGTGCGTGCGTGCGTGCGTGCGTGTGTGTGTGTGTGTGTGTATGTATATTTGGGCATATGTACCATGGTACTTATGTGGAAGTCTGAGGACAACTTTACCCATTGAACCATCTCTAAAGGAACTAAATCCCAAGGGACTAATTCTTGACTTTCCAATGACTTCAATGTCAAAGTAACAAGGTGGGTAGAAGGAACTGGAGGGATGGAGACAAATGTGAACTTATAACTCTAAGTCATGAGGGCTTCTCTTCCACTGACCAGAGGGAGATACTAAGAAATGTTCAGTGGCCACTGACCACGGAACAGCTACTAGATGATTCTCTAGAGAAAGTCTTTGTTTCTCTCAAGCAATGGAAAAACCACGGGGAGCAGGTTCCTTGGAGAGAGCACTGAAGGTGGTTTTGACCCCTGGAATGGGAAAGAGCACAAGAGCACCCAGTAATCACAGAGGGCTATCATCATCACCGCTGTTACTCTTTTCTCTCACCTCTCCCTGACACACTCCCATGCCTGCTCTTTGAGGGCCCCTCATCTGGCTAGCTCTTTGTTCCCTTGGCTGTGGGGAGATCACCAATGACCTGGGATCTACACCTGCCATCTGGGATCCAAGACAGAGGAATGCCACCTTGAGTTACTAGGTGTCAGGATGTCCTGGGGAATTTGGCTGAGGGATGCAATATCAGGTCTCTGGACCCTTTTCAAAAGGACTGGACTTTCTATCCAGACTGTCTTCATTATGCCAGGCAAAGGGATTGCCTATACCTCAACTGCAGGAGGGAACCCCATGCCACAGGCAGGTGGTGTGTGGGGCAGTAACCAGGTCAAGTTTAGTCACCCTCGGGAGCTCCCACTCCCTGGCTCTTTCCTCCCCAGCACTGAGCTGTAGTATAATCACGGTGCATCATTGTTTGTCTAATCTGGCATCTGTCCCCAAAGGGCAGGTCTCTTCTTTGTCCTGTTCATCACTGTATTCATACATCTGTGCACTTGGCTCACAGTCAATGCTTTGTGTTGAATGAATCACAAACAAAACACTTAAAAAGGAAAGGAGAAATGGTTTTCAGGGCTGTAAGAAGTTGATGGCGCCCAAAGCACTCTACCCAACAACAGAGACAAAGAGTCTGAATGCACATCATGATAAGTGCTATAAACAAAGCAGAACAGATGGACAGTCACTGGGGTGGCACTTCTTAGACCCTGGAGTCCAGAAAGGTTGAGACAGGAGCAAGTCGGGAGAGATCCAGGCACAAGGGACAGTGACTGTAAAACCAGGAGAGGGAAAGATCCAGGCACAAGGGACAGTGACTGTAAAAGCAGGAGGCTGAAAGTAGCTTGCTTTGTCTAGGGAGCTAACAGGAAGCAGGAGGATCAGATCTTAGTGGGCATAGGAAGAATTTTGGTGACAGGTTAGCTGTCCAATCCCACCAGTCCTGGGACCGTGACAAGTGTCTGGGCCTCCACAGCAGAAGTCAGACTCTGGACAGGAGTGAACTCACCATGGAAAAGCCACATTTTGGAGCCCTGTTGGGGCACAGGCACCAATCCCAGGAAGCATCTCTCTCCCTGCAGCCTGAGTCAGGAGTTACACAGCCTTTCAACTTTCAGCATGCCTTGGTGATTGCCTGGTCACTACCTTCAAGATCTCATAAAATTCATTTTCCAGAGGTAAATCTAGAGCCATCTTCAAGATGGTAAATGGAGATTCTGATCCAGGTACATAATTATAAGATTTTCATAGTCATATTCAATCAGCAGAGCTAGGCCATTCTAGAGTCTGTATAGAAAACATAAAGATGGCTCTGCGGGTAAAGGCACTTTCCACCAAGACTCACAGCCTGAGTTGATCCCTAGAACCCACATGGGGTGGAAGGAAAGAGTCTACTCCTGCAAGATGTTCTCGGACCTCCATTTGTGTGCTATGGCACAGTGTGTAGAAGCACATACATACATGCTCACACACATGCTAAATACATACATAAGCACATATAAAAAATTTTTTCTACAAAATATAAACTGAATCCTAACACTCAAGAGGCAGAGACAAGCAGATCTCTGTAGTTTGAGGCCAGGCCAGTTTACATAGCGAGTTCCAGGCCAACCAGGGCTACATAGTGAGACCCTATCTCAAACCCCCCCACACCCCTGTACCTCATGCCAGATATAAAAATTAATCCCACATAGATCATAAATCTAACTCTGCAAGATAAGCTTCTACAAGGAAACACAGGGGAAGGCCTTCAGAGGTTTCAGATTAACAAAGATTTCTTAAATGGAACAGGCAAATCACAAGCAAGAAGACTGATAAACATGAGTAAAGTAAAAATTCCCTTTTAACCTGGGCATGGTGGTACATGCAAGTGGTCCCAGTGTGTAGAAGGTCGAGGCACAAGGATTGCTGTGAGTTCAAGTCCAGCACAGACAGCATGGCAGAGTATCAGTTTTTCTTTTTTTCTTTTTTAAGAATCTCACCTGGTTTGGAACCTGAAATCCACCTGTGTCAGACTCTGCAGTGCTGGGATTACAGGAATCTACCATCATGTCTAAGTATTTTTTGTGTTTTGTACAGTGCTAGAAACTGAACAGAAGGCCTCATATATACAGGGCAAGTGTTCTACCACTAAGCTATATCCCTAACCCCCCAAATTAAAAACTTTTACTCACCAGGCGTGGTGGCGCATGCCTTTAATCCCAGCACTTGGGAGGCAGAGGCAGGCGGATCTCAAAAAATACTTTTGCTCAAACAAAAAACATTAAGAGATTTAAACGAGGCTGGGCATATAACACAGTTGGTCCAATGCTTAGTTATACATGCTCGAAGCCCTAGGTTTGATTCGCAACACATACAATGGGCACGATGGCACACATTTGTAATCCCAGTACTCCGAAGGTGGAGGCAGGAGGATCAGAAGTGCAAAGTCATCCTCGACTGAGAACATGGCAAGTATGAGGCCAGCCTGAGACAAGAGACCCTGCCTCAAAACACCCCAAAAAAAGCACATAAATTCAATTTAAGAATGGGATGATACTTTACATAAGAGGATAAAACGGCCAATAAGCAAATGAAAAGGCATTGATATCTTTAGCCATCAGAGACACACAAATTAAAACCATAGTAAACTACCACTTCTCACCCACTAGATTGGCTATAATAATATATTCACTTAAAATTAGATAACAACTGTTGGCAAGGATGTGGAGAAATATATTGGTAGCAGTGTAAACCAGGCAGCTGCTTTGGAAAACAGTTTGGCAGTTCCACAAAAGGTTAAATATAGAGTTACTATATGATTCAAAAATTCTACTCCTAGTAGAATCTTATGTATCCAAGAGACTTAAAAACATATGCCCACACAAAACATTGTGTGGAGTTGGTTCTGGAGTTATGGTGAGTTCCAGGTCCAAAGGCTGATGTGTAATAGTGGATGATGTAGGATTATGAGTCTCTGATGGTGTACGATGGTGAGTCTCTGGAGTAGGTTCTGGAGTTATGGTGAGTGTCATGTCCAAAGGGTGATGTGTAATGCTGTGTGATATTGTAGGATGGTGAGTCTCTGGAGTAGGTTCTGGAGTTATGGTGAGTTCCAGGTCCAAAGGCTGACATGTAATGCTTTGTGATGTTGAAGGATGGTGAGTCTCTGGAGTAGGTTCATGAATTATAGTGAGTTCCAGGTCCACAGGTTCATGTGAAATGCTGTGCGATATTGTAGGATGGTGAGTCTCTGTAGCAGGTTCTGGAGTTATGGTGACTTTCAGGTCCAAAGACTGATGTGTAATGCTGTGTGATGTTTTAGCATGGTGACTCTGTTGAGAGGGTTCTGGAGTTATGGTGAGTTCCACGTCGAAGGCTGAGGTATAACAGTGCATGATGTTGAGGATGGTGAATCTCTGGAATAGGTTCTGGAGTTATGGTGAGTTCCAGGTCCAAAGGCTGATGTGTAATCCTGTGTGATGCTGTAGGATAGTGAGTCTCTGGAATAGGTTCTGGAGTTATGGTGTGTTCCAGCTCCAAAGGCTGACATATAACAGTGGATGATGTTGTAGGATGGTTAATCTCTGGAGTAGGTTCTGGAGTTATGGTGAGTTTCAGGTCCAAAGGCTGACGTGTAATTCTGAGTGACATTGTAGGATGGTGAGTCTCTGAGTTGGTTCTGGAGTCATGATGAGTTCCAGCTCCCAAGGCTGATGTGTAACAGTGGGTGATGATGTAGGATGGTGAGTCTCTGGAGTAGGTTCTGGACTAATGGTGAGTTCCAGGTCCAAAGGCTGACATGTAATGCTGTGTGATGTTGTAGGATGGTGAGTCTCTGGATTCGGTTCTGGACTTATGGTGAGTTCCAGGTCCAAAGGCTGACATGTAATGCTTTGTGATGTTGAAGGATGGTGAGTCTCTGGATTCGGTTCTGGACTTATGGTGAGTTCCAGGTCCAAAGGCTGACATGTAATGCTGTGTGATGTAGTAGGATGGTGAATGTCTGCAGTAGGTTCTGGAGTTATGGTGACTTCCAGGTCCAAAGGCTGATGTGTAACAGTGGATGATGTTGTAGGATGGTGAGTCTCTGGAGTAGGTTCTGGAGTTATTCTGAGTTCCAGGTCCAAAGGCTGCTGTGGAACAGTGGATGATGTTGTAGGATGGTGAGTCTCTGGAAAAACTTCTGGAGTGATGGTGAGCTCCAGGTCCAAAGGCTGATGTGTAATGCTGTGTGATGTAGGATGGTGAGTCTCTGGAGTAAGTTTGGGAGTAATGGTGAGTTCCAGGTCCAAAGGCTGATGTGTAACAGCGTATAATGTTGTAGGATGCTGAGTCTCTGGAATAAATTCTGGAGTAATGGTAAGTTCAAAGTCCAAAGGATGACATGTATCAATGGATGATGTAGAATGGTGAGTCTCTGGAGTAAGTTCTGGAGTTGTGGTGATTTCCAACTCCATAGGCTGATGTTTAACAGCGGATGATGTTGTAGGATGGTGAGTCTCTGGAAAAAATTCTGGAGTTATGGTGAGTTCCAGGAGTCTCTGGAGTAGGTTCTCGAGTTACGTGTAAGAGTGGATGATGTTGTAGCATGGTGAATCTCTGGAGTAGGGTCTAGAGTTATGGTGAGTTTCAGGTCCAAAGGCTGATGTGTAACAGTGGATGAGGTTGTAGGATGGTGAGTCTCTGCAGTGAGTTCTGGAATTATGGTGAGTTCCAGGTCCAAATGCTGACATGTAATGTGCGATGTTGTAGGATGGCAAGTCCCTGGGGTATGTTTTGGAGTTATGGTAATTTCCACGTCCAAAGGCTGATGTGTAACGGTGGATGATGATGTATGGTGGTGAGTCTCTGGAATAAATTCTGCAGTTATGGTGAGTTCCAAGTCCAAAGTCTGATGTGTAACACAGGATGATGTTATAGGATGGTGAGTCTCTGGAATAAATTCTGGAGTTATTGTGAGTTGTAGGTCCAAAGGCTGACATGTAATGGTGGATGATGTATGGTGGTGAGTCTCTGGAATAAATTCTGGAGTTATGTTGAGTTCCAGGTGCAAAGGCTGACGTGTAATAGTGGATGATGTTGTCAGACGGTGAATCTCTGGAATAGGTTCTGAAGTTATGGTGAGTTCCCGGTCCAAAGGCTGGTGTGTAATGGTGGATGATGTTCTCGGATGGTGAGTCTCTGGAGTAGGTTCTCGAGTTATGGTAAGTTCCAGGTCCATAGGGTGATATGTAATGGTGGATGGTGAGTCTCTGGAGTTGTTCTGGAGTTATAGTGAGTTCCAGGTCCAAAGGGTGTCTGGTAATGCTGTGTAGTGTTGTATGGTGTCTCTGGAGTAGGAACAGGAGTTATGGTGAGTTCCTGGTCAAAAGGCTGATATGTTTCTGTGGATGATGTTGTAGGATGGTGAGTCTCTTGCTGGTGCCAGCTGGCTGAGACAAACAGCACCTGAAAGGGGGAGTGAGGATTGAAAAAAACAAGAGACAGAGAAAGATACTTGGGAGCACTGTCAGTAGAGACTGCAGCCCTGGTTTGTTTTAGCTCAGCCCTTTTACACAGTAGAACATCAGACAGCCACCGTTTGCTTAGCTCAATTAGCTTCAACAGCTGTTTTTTCCCACCTTTATCTGAGGGTCAAGGAACCATCAAATACTTGTTGTGAACGCCACCACTTAACCACCTTCCCTAAATTATCAACACATTCCTCCTGACTTGGCAGAGTAATTAGGTGCTGGTGTGCAAAACACACAAACTCTTGAGTCAAGGTGAAAAATTATAAAGTAAACAAGCAAGCCTGACACAGCTCAATGTACATAATGGCTGTGCTTATACTAATAGCTCCCAACAGTCTCTGGAGTAGGTTCTGGAGTTATGGTGAGATCCAGGTCCATAGGCTGACGTGTAATGGTGTGTGATGTTGTAGGATGGTGAGTCTCTGGAGTGGTCTGTGGAATTATGGTGACTTCCAGGTCCAAAGCCTGATTTATAATGCTGTGTGACATTGTAGGATGGTGAGTCTCTGGAGTAGGTTCTGGACTTATGGTGAGTTTCAGGTGCAAAGGCTGATGTGTAATGCTGTGTGATGTTGTAGGATAGTGAGTCTCTGGAATAAGTTAGCCTCTGGAATGCTTAGCCTCTGGAATAAGTTTTGAAGTTACAGTGATTGCCAGATCCAAAGGATGAACTGAGACACCAGTTGATTTTAGATACTCAGCTTGATGGCCTGGTTCTGCAACTATCATCTCATATGTTGGAGGCTGAATTACAGCATTGTTCAGAGGCTCTGGAGTCATTTGCTGAGCTGGAAAACATTCTATACCCAGAATGGGATGTGTGGGTAATTTTGAGCTGTCATGCTGAGCTTTAAAAAAATATCTTTTTCAGGGATGGCCATTGTCTGAGTTATGGCCTCTTGATGAGCCAGAGATTCAATTTCAGAGAAATCTGGAGGCACGGGAAGAAAGTCACAGTACAATGGAGAAAAATCAACTTGTTCAGTGGGATTTATAGGCTGAGCTATTTCCTCCTTAAGAATGATTTTAGGCCCAACCTCCATAGAAGGCTCTGGAGTTATGGTAACTCCTAAATCCACGTGTTTACCTGTGGTTTTATTCAACTTTGAATGTTTAGCTCTGAATAGTGTTTCTATATATGCAGGTAAAAGAAATATGCTGTCTATCATAGAAGGCCCATCTGTGCGCCCCTGCTGAATTGGAGAAGGTTCCTCAGGATGCTCTTCAGGTTGGGTTGGAACCCCTGAATAGGCTGGAGAATGCTGATCCTTTTCAGGGAGGGTTGACTGATGTGTTGTAATGTCTTGCTGGTCTCTCAAAGGTTCACCCTCATTAATCACCTCTGGAGGTTCACCTGTGACATTGTGTGATATTGGAGGTTGAACTTGATCTTGATCAAGAGGAGAAATTGTTACCTCACAGTGTTCTGGAGGTTGAACTACCATTTCATTAGGGAGCTCTGGAGGCTGAGCTGGTTGGTTGTTCCTGCTGCATTGAAGAAGGTTCAAACTCATCAGCATACGCTTGAGTCTTCCCCTGGGATTTCCAGCTGTCTCTCAAATTGGTTCTCCCCAGGAGATTCAGAAGCTGACTGCTCCTGTCCACTGAGAAAAGATCCCACTGCTTCAAAGGACCCCAGAGGATGCACTGGGTACCCCTGCTGGGTCAGAGATGATTCAATATCCTTGGTAGGCTGTGAAGTTATGGTAAGTGCCACATCCACAGGCCTAACTGTAATATTCAGGAAGTTATAATGATCTTCATCTTGACCTGGTTGGACTGTTACAAAAGGGATCTCTGGAGTTTGAAGTGGAGCCCCTTGCTCATTTGGAGGTTTTATTACTTCAGGGTGCTCTGCGGGCTGAAATGAGGCTTCTGGCTGGTTTCCAGAACCTGATTCCACTTCCTCTGGAGATTCAGAAGGTTGAGTTGGCTGCTCTAGTTCATTAAAAGGTTCATCCTCCAAAAGAGGGCCTGGATGTTGAGATGGGATAACATCCTGCAGTGTTGGAAAAGACTCCACTTCCTCAGCATTGTCTTGAGGCTGAACTGGGAACTCCAGATACTGTTCAGAAGATTCAACTTCCTCAGGAGACTCAGAAGATTTAACTGGCTGCTGCTGTTGACTAGGAGAAGGCTCAGAAGTTACTGTAAGTTCCACATCTGCACGCTTAACTGTAATAGTGGGAAAACTATAATGGTGAACTTGATCCTGACAGGGAGTTAAATGCTGTTGGAGTTTCGACTATATTCTGCATAGAGGAATCTGGAGAGCTTTGTAGGCAGAGCTGGAACTTCCAGCTGACTTCCAGAAGTTTCAAGGTCTTCAGGAAAATCTGAGGTCTGACCTGGGGCCTCTTGTGGAACTGATGAGGGTCCTACCTCCTCAGGACTCTCTGGAAGCTGGACTGGAGCCCGCTGCTGCTGACTCAAAATGGCTTCGGCCTCTTTTTCTGCCTCTGAAGTTACTGTAATCTCAAGATCTGTGGGTTTCGCTGTGACATTTGGCCAGTTTGAGTGCTCAGCTTCATTTCTGTTTGGAAATGGATCATTGTTCTCAGGATGCATTGATGCCTCAGAATCGAGTTGATGTTGATCAGGGGGCTGTGGAAGATAATCTAGAGTTTCTGCCTGGGAATGATCTGGATGGTGAGTTTGGGTCTTCACCTGGAAGCGGGATGGTTCAAACTGCTCAGGGCGTTCTGGAGGCTCACCTATGTCTGCCTGGGATTGCAGAGGTACGCTCTCCGAATAAGCTTCATTCATACTTGAATCTTCAACATCACCCTCCGAGATTTGTTTCTGAAGCTGAGTTTTTCCAACAACTACTTCAGCGAGTGGTCTGTGCCGAGTTAGATCTTTCTTCAAGTCCTGGGGTGAAACAATGGACTTTGTTGCTTTTGTACTGATTGTCTAGTGATGGAACAAGTATTTCATACAACTGGTGATCTGTAGTCTGATCTAGACCAGCAGTACTTCTGAACTGCTAAGGCAGAACAGGGACCTGAATTTGATCTCCATTTAGCATTAAAATGTTCTCTGGCTGCTTCCAGGCAGTGTTTGCTTCTTGTGCAGATCCTGAGGTGAAACTGAATTTATCTGGTTCTGTGGATGACTCCGGAGAACTGGGATCCTGGTAAGCAAGTAAACTGTCAGTCAACTCCTCAAGCAGTGCCGACATCTCTGAGGATGCAGAGGACCCCGGGTAATCAATGTCCCCTGCGTCTGTCCTGGATTTTCGTGTATGGTGGGATTTCAGTGGATGATCAGAAGGGTGCCAAGACCAGAGCATGGTTGGTGTCCGGGGCTTCCCCAAATCTTGAATAATTTCAAATCTTTAAAAGTTTAATGTTTCTTTTAAACAATATTTTATTACTTTTATTTTATTTTATGTGTATGAGTATATTGCTTCCATGCATGTAAATGCAGTGCTCCAGGAGGTCAGAAGAGGGCGCTGAGTGCCCTAGAACTGGAGTTATGGACAATTGTTAGCCACCATGTGAGTGCTGGGAACTGAACCTGGGTCCTCTGCAAGAGCAGTCAGTGTCCTTCGCTGCTGAGCCCGTTTCTCCAGCCCCAGTTCAATGCTTCTTAAGGAAGTCCAAAATCTTTTAACTGTGGTCTCCTGTTAAAATAAAAAACAAGTTAAATACTTTCTTATTTCAAAGTGGAAGAGCTGGGGCATAGGATATTTCAAAGGTACTCCCATGTTTTAGCTTTTTGCCTCTTTCATTGCAGAAATCCAGCTCCCATCTCAAAGAAAATATGAGATAATTCATTCTTGAGTCAAATATGAAAGACTGACCTGAGATGCAAATTAATCCAAGTACCATGTTCTAATGTAACATTTCCACAAAATTTAAAAAAAAAGTATATTTATTTTTTAATTTTATGTGTATGAGTGTTTGCCTGCATGTGTATAAGTGCACCCATGTCATGCAATGCCCAAGGAGGTCAGAAGAGGGCTTCAGATCCCCTGAAACTGGAGTAATGGACAGTTATTAGCTGCCATGTGGGTGCTGGGAATCTATCCCGGGTCCTCTGCAAGAACAGTGAGTGCTCTTAACTGCTGAGCCACCTCTCCAGTCCCAAAGTATTTCATTTTTAATAAAAAATTTCATATTTTAATTAAATACAGTAATTTATGTCTGAAACATAGGCAAAACATGTTATAGTCATGGAGATTCTTTATTTTCTCTCACCAGCAATTTAAATTAACAAATATTTGTTAGGCACTTAGAAACTCCTTTTATTTCAAAGGATTTATTGGGACTGGAGAGATTGCTCAGTGATTAAAAGCACTGGCTGCTCTTGCAGAGGACCGAGGTTCAATTCCCAGCACCCACATGGCAGTTGACCATCATCCATAACTCCAGTTCCAGGGGTCTGATGCCCTCTTCTCACCTCCACGGGTACTGTATGACACAGGTGCACTTACACACATGTAGGCAATATGCTCATACACATAAAAAGCATTTATTTTCTTATTTAGGCTCATGATGCAGACAACATAGGACACAGTTCTGGCATCTCTGTGTTCACTTTGTGTCTACTGCCCGTTGAATTACTTGCTTATCTTTAGGTAAGCATATTAGTAATACAAGGAGAGCTGAAAGCACAGAGAAGGTTACATTTCCAGTCCCTGGAATAACACGATAGCACCCCAGATGAAGGCAATTACCCATTAGCGTACAGCTACACCCTGGTGCAGGAGTAATCAACTCTTAAGGACCAGTAAATCCCTTCAAGCAATAGGGGCTTCTTAGACCCTCTTATATAAACAGAATTGAGACAAGGATCAATGAAGCAACACTCAAATCAGAACTTTTCAATCATGCATATCTGTTGTTTTTTTTTCCCTCAAAGGCTCATGTTAAGGCCCCTCTATTCATTGCCCTAATCTGGCCAACACTAATTAAATGTCCTCTCTGTCCCTCACCATTATTCTGTTTCTGTAACTTGCATATGGAGATAGGTGACCAAGTCTAACTGTTTGGGACGGTTGGAAATAGAGTTTCTTTCCCCCTTTATAATTTTAATTTTATCATGAATTAAAACGAATTTGAACTAATTTAACAATTTCCATTCATGGGACTACTTTCTTATTAGTCATTTTGGTATATGTAAACATAAAAACATAAGCACTTGTAGATGATACACACATATAGTCACAAATAAAGACAGATTAAGTAAAAACAAAGATTTTGGGACTTTGTTTAGATATATCAATTGTTAGTTTGCTTTTGTTTTTTGGTGTTTTAGATTGAGTTTCCCTAAGGCTCTAGTTGGCCTAGAACTCAATATGTAGATCAGGCTGGTCTTGATCTCAAAGAGATCCACCTGCCTCTGCCTCCTGAGTGCTTGGACTAAAGGTATGCACCGTCATGCCCAGCTCAACTGTTACTGTTGATTCAATTATTTATTTCACAGCACTAAGCAATCCTTAATCCCAAATCTTCACTTCTGAATTTAAAGGTATGATTTCTCTTAGAAACAGGCAGAAAACATACATCTTAAAGGCGAAGACTTAGAGACTGACCTGATCATCGATAAGGCTCAAGTAGATGTGCAGTAAAAGCAAAAAGGTCAGAATTTAAAGTTAGGTAAAAATCTTCCCACTTAAAAAGCCGACAGCGGGGCTGGAGAGATGGTTCAGCGGTTAAGAGCACTGGCTGCTCTTGCAGAGGACCTGGGTTCAATTCCCAACACCCATACAGTGGCTAACAACTGTCTGTAACTCGAGTTCCAGGGGAATCCCAACACCTTCTTCTGACTCCGAGGGCATCGCATGACACATGCAGGCAATACGCTCATACACGTAAAAGACAAGAAAACCTTCTTTTAATTTAAAAAGCTGACAGCAGCGGGGCGTAGTAGCACTTGCTTTTAGTCCCAGTACATGGAAGGTAGAGGCAAGTGGATCTCTATACGATCAAGGCCAGCTTGGTACGTAGCAAGTTCCAGGCCAGTTGTGTCTAAAAAACAAAACAACAACGAAAGCTGACAGCAGAAGGGGAAACTTTAATGATGGAAATGGTTTCCTGGTGTCACCTCAAGCCAAAATGTTTCACTGAATGTACAGTGGGGCTAAACACAGTCTACCATGCTTGCTTGTGTATCTAGAAGAAAAAAAGATTAAACAAAAATACAGTACAGAGGGGCTGAAGTGATAGCTCAGTGGTTCATAGCACTTGCTCTTCTGGAGGACGTGGGTTCAGTTCCCATTACCCACATAAGATGGCTCACAACTACCTGTTAATTCCAGTTCCAGGGATAGTCTGGTTTCCTTGGGGACCTGCACACATGTGGTGCACAAACACACACTCAGGCACTCACATACACAATAGAATAAAATTTTTAAATGAAAAAAGTGCAGTATAGACCTTGGATTCTAATGATAGTTTTGAGTTTCCAACCTGGAGTAGGCAACACTGGCCTATCTCTTATTTCTCTGGTCAGACACCTCTGGCCTAATCCCACTTTCTAGTTCAGACATTTCTGGCCTGTGTACCATTACTTGGATCAGAGATCAGATACCATTGGTCTAAACCTTGTAGCCATTTACCCAGCTTTGGGCATCCCCATGTCTCTGGTGGCTATTTTGTCATCTAGGTATGCCTAGATTCTTGTGAGTAGCATTATTGTGTCTCTTTATAGCTGTTTAAAAACAGTTAAATACACAAAGCAGCCAGATTTTAGCCTCTCAAAATAAGAATGCACAGAGTCTAAGTTCATGTATTTTGACCTTGAAAGTTATAGAAACCCCTTTCTCAAAATATCATCTAGGGAGACTACTGAGGAGAGAGTTCCCTTTATTGAAATTGGAAAACTGGTAAAACAGCAGTG
>NW_008358632.1:2036003-2058411 GCF_000622305.1 Nannospalax galili | reverse complement strand
AATAGTCCCTGTGGCTCCTACCCAAGCAAAGCGTTCTTCGCATCGTGTGTTCTCTTACAGAGGCAAGAGAGTGGCTTAGGACATCTAAGGAATCAGCCCTTTTGGTGATGTCCCTCAGAAAAGCCATGTTCCACCTGACCCAAGAACAAGGTATGCACAGGTCTATGCGATTTCTATCATCAGTGCCAAAGGCAATTATTAAACACTACATTGTTCTCTGGCCAGAAAACAGAAGTAAAGAAACCAAGATATCATACAAGCCATGCTTATTAGAGCAGGTCATCAATCAAATCAGGTGAACTCACCAATAATACTTCAGATGGATCTGGGTCAGAGCCCTCAAGCTTTCAGGGATGAAGGGAAGAGACACAACTCAACACTGGCACCCTTGGCAGTCTCAGGAGTTGCCTTAATTTTTTAGGGACCTCAACTCAGGACCACCTGGAATTCATCACAGAAAAGAGTTTCAGGTCTAGTCAGTTTAAAGCAGAGTTGGAGGTTTTCTTAAAGATAATTTAATGTAGGCTTTAAGCACAAGGGTTAGGAGAAAAAGCAGCACTCAGAAAGATGTACCTAAGTGTGAGTATGGGAACAAGTGAGAGTCATGTTAATTGTCTTAGCATTAGCTACATATACCATTTTTGTGGCTTTCGAGTTACATCCGACCCACAAGTTTAAAACCCTTTTCCTTTTCTTTTGTCTCTCTTTCAATACGTTTGACTGTAGGGTGGCTCTGGAGATGCCTTGGATGGAATTATAATTTGATACGGTAAAAACCAGAAGTCACTAAGATTGCAAAAGGGGTTTATACGTGTTCTTTCCCTATGAATGGGGTTTCTGGTAAGAGTTACAGAAAACTGCAGGTTTACAGGTAGGAGGGGAGAAAGACCTTAAACAGTAGTTAACTATGCTGGAATTCCTCCTCCTTGGCTGCCAAGAGGCTCCAACCAGACTTGTGAGTGAGAGACTATTTTCTTTCTTACGTCCCCATAACTTCTTTCCTTTCTATTTTGCCTCATATCAACTGGAGAGAAACGTACCAAGGGTCACATTTTCTTGAGAATCCAGAACAACCAAATACTTCCTTCTCTGTGTCATCAAATAGAAGTAAAAAGCAGTTGATGCCAGCTGAAGCGAGACAATAAGAAAAAGTCCCTGGACTAAAATGATTCCAGCAGCTGTGTAAAACTGTTCAATCCTTCCTCTCCATCTGGAGTTCATTGCTGCAAGTGGTTGATACCTGAACTGTGTCTTTTCTCCTGGTTGTAGCTTGGCGAAACCAGGACACTGGAAAAGAAGCATACCCAGTGGGGTTCTAAGAAACAGGACTTGCCTTATAAACCACTATAAAGGATGTTTCGCCCTCCAAAGGGAGGGTGGGGTTTAGTTCAAGTAATGCCTGCCCTAGTTCTTTGATGAAAGCTCCTTTCAAGAGACTTCAGATGATCATCAAGGTACCGTGGGTAACTCTTAACACATTTGGTAAAAATGTTAATTTTCTTTTTAATGCTCAGACTTTATTCTCTGCATTAATTGATAAACCAAGACCCCTTTCTAAACAGTCTAAGTAGTAACCAGTGTCGCTTGGATCACCCCAAAAGCCAAAGGAGTTACTGTTGTCAGCTTCTGCCTTGGATATTGCCTCGTATATGACAGAAAGACATGATGTTGGGAATTTTTACCTAAATACCCCAGCTAGACTCTATAACATAAATAAGTGTGATATTTACAAACTCTCAAGAGCTTACAGTGACACTCTGAGCTACATATATAGCTTTGTTCTTATGTCCCAAAATTAAGCATAGCCTGTGTCTTATAGAAACAAAGAAAGCATACTGAGCAAGGATATGGCTAATAGATTCAGTAAGGTTCTGTTGTCTTCCACAGATCAATAAAAATTAAGGGACTTCATGACTCATGTCACCTGGAAAGAAAAGTGTTAACTACTCTAGCCACTTGTGCCTTTGGGGGAAAAGAATTATAAAGTCCACAGTCCAGAAACATCCTAAGGGCCTGTCGTCTCAGTCTCTGTAATAACCTAGAGGTTATACTATGCCAGTGCTTTTTCTTAATCAGGGAAAAAGGGGGCTAGAGAGATGACTCAGATGTTCTGGCTGCTCTCTCAGAAGACCCAAGTTCAGTTCCTAGCACCCACATAATGGCTAAAAATCATCTGTAACTGGAGTGACCCCTTCCTTGTCCCTTAAAGACAATGGCAGTCTGCTCACTAATAGTTAACACTGTCACTTGGCTCACTAAGAGTTAACAGACTAATATAGAGGCTTGGGGAAATGTTTTGCAGGCCAATTTGTAGCATGCCTATGTGCAGCCTGGAGTCACATCTCTGCAGAGAAATCTGAACCTAAAGAGAATGCAACCAATCACTTTAAGCACCAAACAAGGGCCTCTGGGAAGACCAGCCATAGGTAGGATGTCATCACCCCCTAGCGGCCAAATGTGGGCAACAGCCCCATCTTGCTCTTGGATTCACTCCTGTAAACTCTGTTTTAGAGACTTTGCCATGCAAACCCTGGTCTGCAACAAATGCTTGATAGCTTCTCACTAAAGGATAAAAGGCCACCTTGGTTCCCATGCCCCAGTGGAGCTTCTTCAGGGGCGTGCAAGAGGTAGGTTGGTGCAGAGCTGAGGCCATGGGCTAGCCACACACAGCCAGCAACTCTGGAAAGTCCCTAAGGCTCAGCCCCTTGTCTATACAGCAGGTACAACATAGGACCTAACTCAAGAGGGCTGGGAAGACCGATGGCCAGAGGAAGAGTTTGCCTCACCTTCACTAAAGGCTATGGGAAACTGGCAGTACAAAGGGTCCGGCCTGAACACAGGTGACACCTCCACCCCATTTAGCCAGTAACAGGTAATGAATGCTCTTCTGCTGTTGCTCCGAGTTACAGGAGGGACTCCAGTGTCCATAGGACACTGACTTGGATTCCAGTCTTCTTCTGTATTGACATTCTGTCGATTTGTTTGTGGCCCTCACCTTCTTTCAGCATTTAGTCCTTTCCTTATTTCTGACCATTTCCCCTCTGCAGTGCTGGGGATGGAACCCAGGGCCCTGTGGATGCTAGGCCAGAGTGACAGCCCCAGTCCTGTTTGCTCAGATTCTTCAACACTTCTGGAACAAGGCAGAAGTGTTTGAGACTTGGCAGGTCAGGTCTGCTCGTCATATACATGCTGAGCCAGTTCCAGATGCTGCCTGACGCTGTTATCTTTAAGTGAAAAGCTTTCTGTCCATGACTCAGCAGTTCCAAAATACACGTATCTGAAACTTAAAAACCATCCTAATTCAGAGGGTCTGGTGGACCCCAAGAACCTCTACTTTTAAGTTTTCTCAGCTGCATCTAAGGCAGCCACCCAGCTGTGGCTCTGGAAAGGCATGCACGAGTGCTTCTGATCTGGGAACTGAAAGAGGCGGTCATAGCAAAAAATGTCAAATGCCTTCACAAAACCATTTCCTCAATAAAATGAATCCCAACTTTATTCGGCTGACAGGCTTTCAAAACAAGGGGCATAAATCTAAATGTACTACTCAAACTTATTTAAATTCAACAGGGCAAGTTGGCTTCAGAGAAAAACCCACCAGTGAAGCTTTCTGTAAAAACTACTTACTTGGTTCTTGAGTTTGGCTTTTCTTAAAGTGACAACTGGAACATATGATCACTTAATATGGTTTTAGTTCCTTCTGGCATCCCACCTGCTTCAAATCACACCAGGCACACTTAAATGGCTGGTGAGCTCTGCTAAGAATGCACTCCCACCTTCACTAGAGGGCGCTCCCTCCCTGGCCTGGGCTCTTTTCCTCCACTGACTGAGCCAGCTGCCCTGCTGGGGTCAAGGCATGCTCACCAGGCATGGGACAGGAATGTGAGGGAGGGCAGTCAGGTGATTGCCTGCTGGGTACCCACTGGAGTCCAGATCAGCAGGCTGCTGCTCCCTGGTCCCAAGCAGTTAAGATCCCCACTCAAGTTTATTTTGGCTGTGAAGGTATGGCATCAAGTCCATCAAAACCAAGGATCGCTATATAAAGGCAAGTCTGGAAACACCAGTATATACTATAAAACATTGTCCTAACAGCCAGTGAAAGGCAGATTTCACCCAAAGTTGGGAGTCCAAATGGCTCAGCTGTGGCTTGCACATCTTCCTTGAAAGCAGGATGTCTGGTGGGATCCTCAGGTGCCCAGGGGGCAGGACAGTCAAATCTGTGTAACCAAAACTCCACTTTCTGGCCAGCCAAGGGTTTGTGCTGGGTGTGAAGAAAATCTCAAGCTGTCTCTCAACATGAATCTAGGTCTGAAGAGGTTGTAAACCAGCTCTCCCGGCTACTGTCCATTGTTTTCAGTCTGCAGGACTACCAATCCTTCCCCAAGGGTTGAAGATTCCTCCTTCCTGACCATCTAGGGCCCATTTGGCCTAGAGGAGGAGGAGCAGAGGATAGTGGATACTGCATCTGACCAGAAGTAGGAAACTAGAACCCAGGAAACTCATGCTAAAATTCTCCAACAGCCGAGAGTTCATCAAAAGGGGCATTGTTCACATATGTACCCAAGAGACCAATACTGCTGCTAGTCAACAGGAGAGTATGGGAGGTGGGAAGTTACATGGACTGTGAGGAGGAAAATAGGACAGAAGACTAAAGCAGCAAAGGCAGAAAGTAGATGGGGCAAGACAATCAAAGTTAGGATGAATACTGACCAGGTTTCCAGTTCTGGGGAATTCTGCTTTAGTCCCACCAAGAGCTACTAGGCTTAGAGTTTGGTAGGATAGACAGGGGCTGTGACTGATGAACAAAAAAGCTCCCCAGATCTTTCTGGTACTCTCAGAGATTAATCACATTAAATGTGTTTCAAGGCAGACTAATTCTCTAACAAATTCTACAATACATCAGGTATGCAGTCTTCATCACAGCTGAGGAAAAGGAACAGATACCTGGTCCCTGAAACATTCTTACGAAGACATACTTGCCAAGAGAGCTCCAGGGTGGCCTAACAGGGCTGGGGAAATGGAGATTTGCTAATATAGTTCAAGGAACAGAAACTCAAAGAATTCATAGTGGTAGGACTAAAGATGAGACTGTAACTGACAAATTGCTCTTTGCTATTACTACTTTCAGAGGAACAAAGGGCCATGGAAGCCTGGGCAGAGGTGCCAAGCTGCAGGTTCTGAACTGTAAGAGTCAAGTACTCTATTAACTGGAAAAAACACTGGTGACTCAGGTCTTCAATCTCCAGACTGAACACTCCCAGGGAATACCACTGCATCACTTCAGGAAAGACAAACACCCAGCAACCACAGCATGGAAATGCCTACTTGTTAACAGCAATACTTATGTCGCTGCTTCCAGGGATGGATGTTGAGTGTTAGCAGTTAGTCATTTTGGGGGGGTAGGAGGGGAGAGTGGGAGGTGGGGGTGGAAGGGGCGGTGGCAAAAGCAAAGGGATGAGAACTGATCTATCCCAGAAGGTGTTCCGGTTCACTCATCAGGAACCACAAAGGCTGGACAAAGTGTGAACAATGTGGACAGTCTTGTGTGCAAGGTTCATGATGGAAGCTTTCCAGGGTGCGTACCAGTCCTGCGGACAGACCACCAAACCCATTCCTTCCCTCCCCCAGTGAGAGCGAGAGAAAAGGAACTTGATCCACTCCTAAGCACCACACATCTTGATGACCCTAGCTCCTCCTCTCCAGATGTCACAGAAAACAGAACAGGTTTGATACTAAGTCACAATTAGTCCTGGAGGTGGGTGTCTTCACAGTTGAGGCATACATTTCAAAAGGCTGCCGCCCAGCCCACCATTCTTGCTTGCACACACACATGTGCGCACATACACTTTAACACGATGGGAAGGCTGTCCAGCGCTGGATGTGGCTGGCTCATGTCAAGTACTGCACCACAAGGAACATAACTGCACAGGTGAGTAGCATCCCGCCAATCATGAAGTACTTGTACTTGTCTTGGAAGGCCCGCTTCTCAATGAGCCGCATCACTGTGTTGGACAAACCCAGCATGTTGGCAATGTCAAGAATCTTTTTCTGAGTTCCCTGTGGCAGATGAGAAGAAAAGAAAAACAAAGATTACCCTGTTGGCCAAGGGTGGGAAACGGTTGCCACGAGCTGGGGTTTTACTAACAGACCCTGTCTTGGACATACCCAGAGTACTGAGAAAGCAACACCCATCAGAAATGGATTCACTCTACCATAACCAACTAGTGTTTGATCAAAGGGGAAAGAAGTCTTTTCCACAAATGATACTAGATCTGGCTACATATCACATATATGTATCATACATGTACATATGTATATTTCATATATGTGTGTAAAAATGAACTTTGATTTACATTATATACAAAACCAGGGCTGGGAAGACAGCTCAGAGGGCAAGAGTGCTTGCTGCACAAACACACGGATCTCTAGAACCCCTGTAAAAAGCCGGATAAAGTTGTTCCTGTGCACATAATCCCAGTGCCATGGGGGATGATCACTGGCCTTACTGGCCACGAACCTAGCTACAGATTCAGTAGAGACCCTGTCCCAGGGGAATAAGGCAGCATGATAGGATCAAGTGTGCACTTTCATAAGTACATCACACACCAAAAACAAAAAAAGGTAAAAAATTTAAAATCAATTCAAGATGGATCACAGAATTAAACACAAAAGCTAAAACTACACCAAAACTTCTTTTGAAAAAACAAAACGGGGCTGGAGAGATGGCTCAGTAGTTAAAAGCACTAGATGCTCTTGCAGAAGACCCAGGTTTGTTCCCCAGCACTCACGCGGCAGCTAACAACCATCCTTAACTCCAGTTCCAGGGGATATGATGCCTTCTTCTGACCTCTTCGGGCACTGCACAATATGGGCTCACTTATATACATGCAAGCAAAACCCTTCTCTTAGTTTGTTTCTCCATTGCTGTGACAAAACACTCTGACCAATACCAAATTGGGGAGGAAAGGGTTTATTCAGCTTACAACTCCCAGGTCGCAGTTCATCAGGGAGCCCAAGGTAGGAACTCAGAGCAGGAACCTGGAAGCAGGAGCTGGAGCACAGGCCATGGAGGAATGCTGCTTACTGGCTTGCTCCCCTGGCCCCTGCTCAGCCTGCTTTCTTATGCAACACAGGCCCACCTGCCCAGGGGTGGCACCACCCACAGTGGCCTCCCACATCACTCATCAAGAAGATGCCCCTCAGACATGGCCACAGGCCAGTCCAATAGAGGCAATTCCCCAACTGAGGCTCCCTCAACCCAGGTGTGTCAAGTTGACACAAAAGTTATCCAGCACGACCCTCATCCACATAAAATAATGAAAACAAAACAAATCAGGAGTAGATCTGAAAACAATCCAGATTACCCATCAAGAGAGGATGAAGAAATTATAGTATATATGCATAATGGAACATGGTTCAGCAATAAAAAGGACCTAATTACCATATGTAACCAAACATGTCATAACATGAATGAACCTTGAAAACATCAGAGGGATAAAACAGTGGTATGAATACAGTTCCATGAAGTTCAATAACAGGCGGAACTAATTTAGGGTGCAACCAATTAGAACAGTGACTGCCTAGGGAGAGAGTTAGACTGAGACAAGGCAGAGGGATCTTTTGGGGTCAAAGATGAGTGCCTTTGTCAAGATTCCCTAGACTATACAAATAGGACCTGTATATGTCACTATATCTAAGTTATACCTCAATAAACAATTTTAAAATTAGAATATCTTATTTTCCTCAGTTGTATTTGATAACTCCCTACTTTATTTTTACAATCCTTCCTGACAGATATCCATATGTACTTGAGGTCAACTGTCTTGAAAGTATACTGACATTACCTATGTTCTGTCTGCAACTTTTTAAAATGCTGATGAAAGACTACTTGTGAACATACCAGTATTTAAGCGCATCAAATAGAACTTTTTCCAACTTTTTTTTTGTGTGTTTTTGAAGCAGGGTCTCCCTGTAGCCACAGCTGTCCTGGAACTATGTAGACCAGGCTGGCCTTGAACTTACAGAGATCCGCCTGCCTCTGCCTCCCAAGTGCTGGGACTACAGGCATGCGCCACCATGCCCGGCTTTCCAGCTTTTTAAGTGACTTTTTACCGCCTAGGTCAATTTATGACAATTGTATTACATATGCATATAAACAGACCTATCCCTCTACTGATCAAAGATAAACTATATACAAGTGTCTTTTCTGGAGACAGTTAAAATTTTGGAGGCAAAGTGGCTCAAATGGGAGCAAATAAGCTCAGAAAACTAGATAAAAACCACGTAAGAGTGATAAAGATTAATTCTACCAATCGGCTGCTCCTATCTTTTGTTATTATTTTTGTTTGTTTTTGAGACAGGGTCTCACTGGTCTGGAACTCAGGATTTTCTTACCTCACTCTCCCCAATGCTGGGATTACACACGTGCTACCACACCCAGCCTCTCCTATCTTTTGACTATATGACTGTGCATCCTGTGTGTGTCTTGAGTTAGACCAGGTCCGAGGTCATTCTTACTTTGTGTTCTATTTTGCTCCATATTTGCTTGTTCTGCCATTTTGTAATTAGGATAAAGAGGTTCTAAGAATACTTAACCACACGTCAAACAATCTCAGTCAAACTTTTTTATTCTTTTTACAAATACAACTAATTTCCACCTACAATTATTTTTAAGATAAACAGTAAAGCAGCTAAAAAGACAGACGGGGTCTGGGGCTAAGGGCCATCACCACTCCTGGGCTCAGGACTGGTGAGTTGCAGTGTGGTGGTAAGCAGAACCAGCGAGTGGGTCTTCTCCAGGAAGGCCCTGAAGTACCAGAAGCACTGCTGATAAATGAGCTCAAAGTCAATCATTGTCACAACAGGGATCTTCAATAATGAGTTCTTTCCATGGATCATAGCTCCCCAATAGCTCAATCTTAGCTTTACAGTTCTTACTTCTCTACTTTTCTTACTCAAATCTCTCAGAATGCTATAATCTATCCACAGTATATAACTGAATGTGGCGAAGTCTTTTTTCGTAACCTATTTTTGCCTCATGGGCTATGATCATGCCATGATTTCTTAGGCAGCTGACAGTCCTTGGATCCAGGGCCCAGTCTACATGCCAGTCAGAAAACAGTACCACTGTGAATGGCCCAATTCTCTGAAACGTTTTCATTAGTTACCAGTTTTCTGAAAACTGCTTCTGTAACAGGTGACTGGTAGAATACCACACGAACACCAACTTGGGTTCATAGTCATCTTCCTGTGTAGATAGATACTCTAGAATATCTTGTATTTTTAAAGGCTACACCAAAAATCTTTTCCTCAGCTTCTTAGCCCCAATAATCCTTGATTAGTAACCTGTCCACTTTGTAGAGTGGAATCTCTAAGGATTCTACTGAGTACAGTATGTTAGTCAGTCCGTATTTACCTGAGGGTCAGAGGGGGTAAAAGCAGCAAAGACAGAAATATGACAGACACCAACACAATGACCTACACCTTCTTATACAAAGTCACCACCCACCACCAAACATAATCAACAGCCTAAAGCACCTGCCTGCCTCTCTGCACTGCTGTCTAGTTTTTAAATGTACATTCAATTTCTTATGAATTAACAAATGTAAGTAAGGTAGGGTCAGACATAGGGCACCCAACTGTGCTCACATGAATAGGTCTAACCTTCAGCTCCCATTAAAGAGCAACTGGGAGAGGAGGCCAGGGGAAGGAGAAGGAAATAAAACACTGTGGACAGGAACGCGGAGCCCACAGTCTGCCCAGACAAGAATCAACAAACCTCATCAAGAGGGATCTTGGGCTGGGGATAGGGCTCAGTGGTAGAGTGGCTGCTTAGCAGGTACAAGGCCTTAGGTTTGATTCTTGGTACTGAAAATAAAAATAAATAAAATGGAGATCTCAAGTCAGATTTGCTTATTATCAGAGACTAGAAAGACAGTTTTTCACAATAGTGAAAAATGAGACACTGCTAAAGGTCTTGCCTTAGTATAAAGTGGAGATTATTTCATCATCACAGGAAGTTCATGGGTCAAACTTCTAAAATCATCTGAAAGTGACCATACATTTCAAAAAGTATCTATCTTCAACCAAAAAATCCCGTGACTTTTAGCCCAGGTCTTTTACACTCCCCTGTTCCTCTCAAGTCCCTGGCCCAGGTGGGAAGAGGGCATCAAGAGACAAGACAAGCAGGAGGGTGCAGGAGAGCACAGAGGAAAGCGAGCTAGAGATCCAAACCCTACTACCTACACGGCTTGCGGGCACACCACCTCTGCCAACACTGCAGGTGGCAGGAGCACATGGACTCCTCAGTGACACAACTTCAGCAGGAAGTTAACATTCCAACAGTAACCTCCACCCCTCCAGCTCTGCATTCGTGCCGCACGGAGGCTTATTAAAGTCTTAACTTTTCCTGAGCCTTGGAAAGGAAAGCAGTTCTCTACAGAAACAGCAGGCTAGCCAACAAGTATTTGTTCAGACTTCTACAGGGCCTGTTCTGAAAGGGAAGCACCCTTTTGGGCCACCGGAAATGCTAGGACTGTCAGTAGGAGGCAGGTGTCACCAGACCTGCCTGATCCTCTCCCTAGTAAGTATAGTAGGAGCTGTTCAGAAATATACTGGAAGCCCGTGGAGCCGGTAGCTCAATGTGGTCCAATAAAAACTAAGATAAAGGTCACACTTCCAAGTGACTGTTTCTCACAGCTCAGCAGCTGGGAGTGCTTTACTCCAGGGGACCACACCCTGATAAAAGGCAGAGCCCACGCCCCAGTAGCCATCAGGCTTGATACAGGAAAAGGCTGAGCCCGAAACATTGCAACTGACATCACTCTGTGTAATGTTTCTGTAAACCACTCCCAGGGGGTTGGAGTCTTAGCAGCACCAACAGAGCAGGGTTCTAGGAATACCTGGGGCTGGAGGGAGAGGGAAGAGTCACATGGAGACCACCAGGTGCTCTCAAAGGAACCTACTTCAGACTTACAGCCTGAAGACACCACTTCTGGGATAAGTACAAAAGAGCCTGGATTATAATGCAATCCACAACTGGAATCTCAAGGGGGGAAAAAATCACCTTAGAGGGCTGCCGTACCTTCATTCTTATATGAGCATTCTATAAAAGCCCTTCTCAGCCTGTCATTGGTCTCCCTTGTGGTAGCTTCATTTCTATGCAAGTTCAATAAAGGGGCACAGCCCTGGCTCTGAAGAGGGGCCACTGTGGTTCACTGCAAGTACCGGTAAAGTGAATTCAGTTCCTTCGGACTTATAGTAAGTCAACTCCGACAAGGATTACAAGCTCAAGGGCTTGGGTTCACTATCACAGTAAAACAAACCAGGGACACAGAAACAAAATACAGAGATAAATGCTAAACTATGAGGCCAAATGAGGCCTTCTCTCTGTTCCCCAGCAGGGACCCCACCTTCAAGGTCAGTCTCTGGGCCCTCAGTCCCTCTAGAATACTGTGCCCGCCTCCAATGAGGTCATCCATGCCGTGGTGAATGTTCTGGAGGGAGGAGTTAAACTGCAGTGATTCATCCATGGGTATGGTGGTGTCAGAATCCTGTGAAAGAAATGCAGGCACTTGATTATCTTTGCTTGCTAGTCAGCTCCTGGGGCGCCGCCACATCTGACCACTCTGCCTTTTGCCCATGGTCAAGCCAGAACAGGTAGAGGGAACAATCCAAGAATCAGAGAAGCCAACGCTAAGCAAACAAGGGGGCTGGGGGCAGGTCTGCTCACACAGCAGCAGAGGAGGTGTCAGACCAGTCACTCCAAATGAGTTCTGCTAAGCATTGATTTCTCCATCTATCCCATTTCCTTGCTGAGGAAAAATTAGCTATTCCTTTAAGACCTTGCTGGTTTCTCCTAAAGGTTTCTCTGGCTCCTCTCAAAGATAGCTGTTCCAAGTATTCTTTCACATGACTTCTTGTTCTTGGTATTAAATGTTTGCTTTTGTTCTTTAGCTATCATATCTATAGCTTATCCCTCCGATTAGACTGAGACTGAGGATCAAAGGGATGGTGCTCTCTACTGAAGTACGGTGTTCAGGATGGGACTATACTTCTGAGCAGGCAGGAAAAGGTTGCTCAAAAAAGAAAGGCAGAGGAAAAAGAAGAAAAAAGAAAACACAGGTTGAGTGCAGGTTATCTGAAATGCTTGGGACCCAAAGTGTCTCAGATTTCAGAACTTTTCAGACTTTCAAAATATCTGCAACGGCGTTTATCCGGTAAATACCGCCTCTGGATTCTGGAATTTCAGATTAAGGTGCTCTATCAATCCTGACCAAGCACTTTCCACTTTACAGGCTCACTGCCCTAAACTAACTGAGTTGTGCTGTGAGTTACTCCAATTTTCCCCATTTTGCAGATGAAGAAAGTAAAGCCCAGACAGATGGAATAACTTGTCCAGAATGACAGGATCCCAGGATTGAATGCAAGGTCTGCTCCTGGTTTAACCCCACTGTAGACAGCAACACTAAGAGCAATCCTATGGTTCTAATTTCGCAAAGACTGTGGGGTGCAAACAGGTACAATCTGTCACTGGCTTTGAGTGTTCTTCCTGCTGTCTCCTGCCATACAGTGCTGCCTCTACTACTGAAAACCAGTTCCATTAGCAGGTTAAACTTCAGCTGCTCTATTAGCCATTACCTCTCAGAATAGGTAAAATGATCAGGAAGAAGTTTCATGTGGTAAGTCAATATTTATTAATAGCCCACTATATTTGCAGTACTACATGAGGTTGACAAGCAACAAAATAATCTTGAGAGATCATCTCTGGCCTAAAAAAAATGCCTGAATACGACAGCATAATTATCCAAAGCCCATACAAGACCTTTTAGTACGTCTCACAGCACGCTGCACTTGTGAACTGTTAATCACTACAACCTGCCTGCCTACTCTGGTGAAATACAGACTATGCACTAAAATTCTAAGGTGCTTGGAGGAATGTACTACAGCATGTGGATGGAACAATGGGAGCTACACATCTGCAAAACAGGATCCTGTACAATTCTAATGACAGGTATACAAAGTAACAAAATACAAACTCAGACTCACTTCATTTGGTAGATCACACAAACAGGACACTGAAAATGACCAATATGTTCCAAAGTCATGTGAAAGGACTGATTTTACTGAGGCTAAAGGGCAGGGACAGGGCTTCTAAGAAATCAAACGTGCAAACCAACAAGCTATTTTCCAAAAGACTTAGGTCAAGCAATCCATCTAACACTAAACATCTGTTAACAAATTCCTCCAAATTGCTGCTCAGACCAGGGGCCAAAACATTTTAATGCATCTGCCACTGGAACCACACACATACACAGCACAATGGCAACTGCCTGGAGGCAGCTTTCAAATGCTGCTTTTTCTACAAATGGGCTAAGTTCTAATCATCTGTCTCTATCTGATCACAAAAACATCTTGGACATGCGAACTTCCACCTTTGCGGCAGACCAGTCGAACCAGATAATTTTCACTTCTGCCCCTTCCTTCAATTTAACTGCTTCCTCTTCAGGTTGATGTGTTGGAGAGAAATTCCTTGTCTAGGTATAGTCTCAGTGGCCATGTACAAAGTCCCCTGTCATTTCCAGTTGGTCTCCTCCTCATTAGTTAGTTTCTGGCACCCCCTCCCCACCCCCAAAAGGTGAAGCCTGGTGACCTGCATTCAGTCCTGACACCTGTCAGGTGCCTGCCAAACCTTGGTGTTTGGCTTACGTTAGTGGTGAAGGTACGCGACAAAAGTTCCTCTCGCTGTCTCTCCTGCTGCTCCCTGGCATAGCGCCGGTGCTGAAAGTTCCTGAGGGCCGTCTGCAGGTGCTGGACATCATACTTTAACTGGTCGACACGGCTGGAATTGATGGAGAGAGAGATTAAATTCCAGGAGCTCAGAGTGGCACAATTTGAGGCAGTCAGGCTTTGACTTCAGAAAGACCTTTCCTTACTTCTCCCCACAGTGCACATGCCATCCCCTGAAATTCATCAAAGATGTTCAAGTCAGGAAGCAGCCATGGTTAAAGTGGCTGGTAGCACACACGACTCCAGCAGTTTTACTCAAATACCTGCTGGACTCTGATTCTGGGTGCATGTCAGAAAGAGAGAACAGGAAGCAGGTTCGATGACCCCTTCCTGACCTTTTATGGATTATATCACACTCCTAGAAGAAGCCCAAGGGCATCTTTGAGGTAAAGCATCAATGAAGTTTCATGAAACTTTTGGGAGCAAGGTTGGGGTGGTGGTGGTGAGGGTGGTTTCACTTGAATTTCATGGTAGAGTATCAAACATTAGATCAGTATTTCATTATAAAGAGACTGATTGAAGTGATTAAGAACACAAGTGTATTTCAACCCAAGAAGAAGCCAGTGAGAACCAAACAGCACAACCAAACTCCTTAGCACCATTAGGCTTTCAGCAGCCAGGGGTCTGGTCAGAAAAACAGAGGTGAAGGCAAATTTTCAAAACAACTCCAAAGAAACACAGGGTCATAATCACAGGCTTCCAAGCCACCAAACCTCATACTTTTCGTTTGGAAGGGATATCACTCAGAACTCTTAGGGAGACTTTATCTCTGCATAGCCTTCATCTTAATATGTACCAGATTTTCAGAATATTCTACAGCCTCTATGGAAGAAAGGCCTGCCTTAGTGGGCCTGGGTGTTAGAGCCATGTCAGGGGGTCAACACTCACAGTTTGCCATTCTGCCTTCTATTAGGGGGCTCCTTGCTTGACAAAATCTCCAGACGTTCTAGACGGCTGAATATCTGGTCTAGGCTTGCTTGGATTTCATTTTCTACTACTGCACAAAAGAGAAAAAAGAATAATTGCTGGAAGAGATAGTGAACTTAGAATGACAAATGAAACATTTTTCCACAACATAAATTAAAACACGTATTTCAAAAGGAGAACAATGTACACAGAGATGAATTAATTCAAGGTGTAAATGTTTCAAAGTTTATGTTCCCTTATAAGCATACAGACACATACATAGCTACACACAACTGTTCTGTCATTTTTTAAAGCTGCAGGTGTATCTGTAGAAATAAATTTCCTATCTTTAGAAAACAAAACATCTAAAGGTTGCCCAAATATGTTAAGCTAGTTTCTGATACAAATTTAGTTTTCTTTGAGATTACATTCAGATAATGATTACAAATACCTACTAAAAGGGCTGTCAACCAAATTTTCTTATAGTAATGAAGTTAGAAGAAAAATAAAAAGTATAAAGGAAAGGGACAATTAGAATGGAAACACCCAGAGGCTTTCTGAAAGAATGAGTGGGCTCAGATATGTTGCAGCTCTCAAAATAGACCACATATCAACAGGAAAGACCCAGGAAGAGCCCACAGAGGCAGAAAGCTGTGATAAATTGTCATTTTCCTTATCCCCTTTGATAAGGCAGTCAAAATGTCCTCTTTCCACCTCCAATCAGGCAGTAGTGAGATTATTGGGAAGGCAAACAAAGTCTGATGGGCAGAAATAAACTGCACAAAACCAAGCATCCAGGTAGCTGTCTGCCCCACCAACTAGTGACAGCCCCAGTACCACTCCTTCCTAGGCCTTCACACCTGCAGCAAACACTTTAGATTAGGGCACTGTGGGGTGCAGAACCAACTGAACAGCCAGGGTGGGAGCCCTGGAGAGAGGCAGGAAACGGAAATAGACCTGATGAGAGAAGGGCAGTAAGGTGGCAAGAGCTTCTGAGGGAATGTCTACAAGACTGGCTCGGTAAGGGGCCTTTCTCAGAACACAAACAGAACTCCAAACCACAACCAGTGTGCTTCTCAAAGACACTAGTGTGGGAACTAAACTAATTAATACTGCTAGTTATTTCCGAATAATCCTCCTAAAAAATCAGAGTTCTCAGAGCAGAAGAGATGGCCAGTTCCAGGTCAACGTCTCTGAATTTTCACGGACTGCATTCCTCTGAGGACTAGGTAATGAGATTAAGACAGATGGGGACAGAACTTCCATTCCCATAGGGCCAAGTCGGGTTGAGTGCAGGGGTAATGGGGGATAAGACCGGTGGAGGACTGCATTCCTCCGAGGACTAGGTAATGAGATTAAGACAGATGGGGACAGAACTTCCATTCCCATAGGGCCAAGTCGGGTTGAGTGAAGGGGTAATGGGGGATAAGACTGGTGGAACTCCAATGGGCACAATCGGGGAGATCTGTGACTTGGCCATAGGGTTGTTCTGTCCACCCCAACAAGACTCATTCCAAACTGAATCTAAGCCCCCGGGGCAGAATGCAGTCAGGAAACCCAGCCCATTAGCCCGGTGTCAGAGAAAGGACTCTGGTCTCCTTGGTTAATTACTCACAGTGCACAGACTCCTTGTCTGCTGTCTCCAGGCGTCCCATGTGAGACTGAATCTCGTGGACCTGCCTATCAAAGGAAGAGGGAGGAAATGAGTGAGACAGGAATAATCACCAGCACTTCAGTCAGGAAAGAGAACTTTTTCTAGGGCCAACATACAACTGATTTAAATTGACAGTGCAGCTGAACTGTAAGACTTACATATGGTGTTTAGGACACTATTTTGGCATAATTTCTAATATCCTAATGGTAATAATAATAACACTGATAGCATTTAGTGAATGCTTACTGTATTTGAGACACTGCTAGGTCAATAACTCTGTAAGGAAAAGTACTATCATCATTTTATAAATAAAATGACCGAAACCCAGAATGCTTATGTAACTTGCTCAAGGTCACATAGCCGGCGATAAACCTCAACCAGGGTCCAACCAATCCCACTCTCTGTTCTATGACCCAATGTGCTGAGCACTGGTCTGTATTAGCAAGAGTCAAAGGGCAAGTGAGATATAATCCTTGCCCTTGAGAAACAATGTAATTAGGAATTGACAGGCTAGATAGACATGAAAAAACCCTGAGAAGATTTACAAGAAAACCTACACACAAAGCAGAAACAAACAGAAAGCTGAAAAGTTGTGTATAGTGGGGCAGAGGAAATGGAAAGGCCGAGGCCAAAGAACTGTAAACTGGAGTCTTATGGATGGAGTGAGTTGTATTCAGTTGTTTTTGAGACAAGATAGCATTATGTAGCTGAGGCTGGCCTCAAACGTATGATGGTCCTGCCTTGGCATTCAGAGTGCTGGGGTTATAGTCATGCATGTCACCATACAAGGCTTGGATAGAGGAGGTCTAAGTATTACTTTGAAGAAGGTGGATTGGGGTTTAGCGAAGAAAGGGAGGAAGAAAATGATACACAGAAGGCATGCAAGGCATTTCAGGTGGATTAAAAGCAGGCTGGACAGCTTGAAGGAGAGTCAGAGAGAAAGCAGTGGGGGATGCTTAGTGGAAGGCCCTGAAAGATAGGAATCTCCTGTTTGGTAAACATCTCTGGCTGGCAATAGGAGGGAGACTGCCATCTCATTTAGAAACGCAACACAGTCCCAGACATCAGGCCTAGAGCACTCTCTGGAAGCTTCCCAGGGCCTGGCCAAGGTCACCCTCTGAATACTTCCTAATCACCCCCTATCACCTGTAGGCCCCTGGAATGTTGCTTATGTTAGCCCCGACAGCCTCCTGTGCTTCCACAGGTCTTTCACCTACAGCCTTGTGCAGGGGCCTTATCTCCAGTTCTTGAGGAAAAGCTCAACAAGCCTCCACTGTGAGCACTACATACCAAAACCTCAGATTTACCAGGGCCAGCAAGGAGCCCCACTCTGGTTTCAGTGTCTCTAGTCTTTTCCAGGGCTTCCCTGTGGCTTCTAAATAGGACCCAAGGCACCAGAAGAAGCCAGGCCAGCTGTCTAAGGATTTCCTGAATGCTCCTAGGCAAAACTTGTGACCCTGAGAAACAGCCAGAAATCACTACTAGAGTCTGAGACTGGTCAGCTGCTCCAGGGAGGGGAGTGCAGGGTATTTTGGAAAGGGAGGGTGTGGAGGTCCAGAGGCTGATGCAGGAACGCAGATCAAGGTAACCACCACGTGGAATATCTCAGGGTAACAACAACAGAGGACTGATGGGCAGAAAAATTAGGACTCCTAGTAGTAGGAGCAGGATGTAGGCAGTGAGGTAACATTTGCATTGGTGACTTAATAAATCAGAAAGCTGCTGCCATTATTGGCAAGAAGGGAAACAAACAAACAAAAACATGGTAGAGGGGCAAAATACCAGCCAAGACAATACTGAAGAAATATGTGGAAGGATCACTTCTCCTGCCTGTAAATAAGGCTTACTACAATCTGGGCCAGATAATGCAGGCCTGTAAGCCTAGCTACTTGGGGGGCTAGTAGTTGGGAGGGGGGTGAATCAGGAGGATTCAAAGTTCAAGGCCAGCCTGGGCTACACAGTGAGTTCAAGGCCAACCTGGGCAACTTAGTGAGACCCTGGCTCAAAATAAAAAGTGAAAAGAAACTGGGGCTACAGTGCTGTAATAGAGCCCTTCAGTGACAGGGCCCTTTAGACAGAGCCCTTCTGTGAGAGAGCCCTGTAGATAGAGCCCTTTAGTGACAGAGCCCTTCAGTGATACAGCCCTTCAGATAGAGCCCTTTAGTGCCAGAGCCCTTCAGATAGAGCCCTTTAGTGACAGAGCCCTTCAGTGATAGAGCCCTTCAGATAGAGCCCTTTAGTGACAGAGCCCTTCAGATAGAGCCCTTTAGAGATAGAGCCCTTTAGTGACAGAGCCCTTCAGATAGAGCCCTTTAGTGACAAAGCCCTTCAGTGACAGAGCCCTTCAGTGATAGAGCCGTTCAGTGACAGAGCCCTTCAGATAGAGCCCTTCAGTGACAGAGCCCTTCTTCAGTGACAGAGCTCTTCAGATAGAGCCCTTCAGTGACAGAGCCCTTCTTCAGTGACAGAGCTCTTCAGATAGAGCCCTTCAGTGACAGAGCCCTTCAATGACAGAGCCCTTCAGCGACAGAGCACTTGCTTAGCATGTGCAAGGACCTAAATTTAATCCCTATTACCAAAAAGAAAAAAAAAAAAGGCTTGCTACAAAGTCATAATAATCACAGTAATATGGTAGCAGTGCAAGGACAAAAGAAGGAGAGAGACAAACTGGGCCCAAGTGGAAAGAGAGCCCAGAAGCAGCCACATACTTTCTGACTTGGGAGACAAGGCAGTTGGAAAAGAATGGACTTTAAAAAGTGCTGAGAGCTCAGTTTATCATATAGAGAAAAGGTACTTCATGGAACCCTCCAACTCAAACCCTCAAGATGATTTAAAACCTATATGCAAAAAGCAAGGCTCTCAAGTTCTCTGGAAAAAAACAAAGTGCATAAATGATGTTGAGTTAAAGATTCCTCAACCCTTGCCAAACCCACAAACCACAAAGAACTGGTAAATTTGACTACAACAACATCATAATAATAATTTCTCTATGCCAAAGGCACCAGTAAATAAGCAAATATATCCACAGCAGATAACAAAAGGACTAATGTCCAGAATATATAAAGAACTGCTACAAATTAATAGGAAAAGTCAAATGAAGCATTTTTTAATGGGCAAAGGGCAAATGACAGAAAAGGGAACCCTAAAGAGACAATAAAGGCATAAAAAGTTGCTCAGTTTAGTGGTGACTCAGGAAAACACAGATTAAAACCAATGAGATCACACTGCTTCCAACAGATTGACAAACAGGTTAAAGTCTGAGAACACACATGGACATGGATATGGGAAAACCAGAACTTCCACAATAACTGGTAGGATTATAACTGGCAAAATAGCTGGGCATGGTGGCACATGCCTTTAATCCCAGCACCTGGGAGACAGAGGTAGGTGGATCTTTATGAATATGAGGCCAGCCTGATCTACAAAGCCAGTGCTACACAGTGAGACCCTGTCTCAAATAAATAATAAATAAATAAAACTATGAAATACTTTAACAGCTTTCTGACAAGCCCTAGCAGAATTAATATGCTAAACTACATGACTAGCACCACTTCTAGTGTAAGTCTTGAGAGGCTCTGGTTTATATTGCGGAGACTATCATATGTAACAGATGTTCATCAAAGCCTTTTTGCACAGATCTCTAATCCACCAGCCACAAATCAAAAAGTGGTGAAAACTGAAGTTTTTTAAGTTTGTAGCAAACTAATTATATAGTGAAAACTGATCAGACTTGAATCTGTTGTGGTCTTTGCTTGTTCCATATAGTGCGGCATTTTACTGTCCCTTTCACGAATCCTGTGCTGCTCTTATGTTGGAGATATTATATGTAACACATATCTTTCTGAAAAGCTAAATGAAACCTGAATTCCAAAGTAATTTGTGTTTAAGGGTTTCAAATAAAGGACTGTAGGTCTGTAGAGATAACAACTGAAGTGTTCATCAAACAAGGAAGTTAGTATTTCAGCAGTTTAAATGAAAGCTAGGGCCGGAGAAATGGCTTGGCAGGTAAAGCCACTTGCCACCGAGCCTGACAACCTGAATTAGCTGAGGCCCATGTGGTGGAAGGACAGAACTGGCTTCTGAAAGTAGTCCTCTGATCTCCACACTCACATTGTATACATGTACACACATGTATATATATACATATCCCCCTATACAATAAACAAAAGCATAATAAATAAAAGCTAGACCTGGGGCTGGAAAGATGGTTCAGCAGTTAAGAGCACTGACTGCTCTTGCAGAGGACCCGGGTTCAATTCCCAGCACCCACATGGCGGCTATAAACCGTCCTTAACTCCAGTTCCAGGGGAATCCGAAGACCTCTTCTGACCTCCATGGCACTGCATGACACAGGTGTGTTCACATACATGCAGGCAATGCTCATACACATAAAATAAAAAATTTTTTTAAAAAGCTAGACCTATTCATATTGGCATGGACAATAAGTCTTCAAGATAAGACATTAAATGGAAAAAGAAAAACCTAGAACATTATCTTTCTTGGTAAATTAAAAACCACGTAAACCAGAGGCATGTATTGCTGTGAGCACAAGTAGAGGAAGAATCATAAAAAGCACTGGCAGGAGGGTAGCTATCTCTGGAGGTTGAGAACGGGTATGGGTCGGGTATGGGAGCTTTAGATTCGGCTTCTATCTATAAATCAATAATCTGAAGCATGTTTAGTGATACGAGTCCTAATACTGGGTTTTATTGCTCTTCATTTTTATGTTTGCAATATTTCATAAATAAAAAATGTTAATGGTAAATGGTTTAATGAAGCTCAACACTCACTTGCTCATTCATTCATTCATTCATTCACACATTCAACAAACAAATGGGCAATAAAATCACAATAGTCTATGGGCAACTGTGAAATGAAACCCATCAACACTGGAAAAGGTCACACTGAAGATACCACAGTAAATCTAAGTTGGTATCTTACAATGAATAGAGCTTGATGATAGTACAGAGACTTATAATGGGATAAGCAAAGAGACCAAGTGATGCTCTTCAAATATTTGGAATTGACTTAAAGAGAAAAGGGTTTATTCCCTGTTACTGCTTGAGGGAGCCCCCAAACCAAAAGGTACATATTTAAAGATGTCACATTTTAGCTTTACATAGGACCTTCAAGCAGGGGTAGGGATGAAGAAAGATCCTGTTTCAACACAGGGTCATGGACTGCCTTGGGTCTTACAAGAGTCTTCATGCCCAAAGTTAGAATTGGAATGAAGAACTTGTCAGTCCCTTTCAAGTCTGGATTCTACAAGGACAGGAGAGACGATAAGACCCTAAGAACACTCTTTGCTCAGCTTTCTTATACTACTTTTTAATCTAAAAAGGTTGCAGAAAAACATTACTGACTTTTCCCATTCAATTTCTATTCGAAAGTTCTGTTTGACTCGGAATGAATTAGAAAAGATATAATCAAGTCCAGTCTCTACATTTCATGATAAGAATCAAATGCAAACATGCCAAGTGTGAACGCCATGGTGAAAGCTAACACAGCAAGTGCAAAATCTGTTTCCACTCAAGTGGGAAGCAGACAACACCCCATGAGCCAATAAGAAATAGGTGACACAGGCGGATGTGATGGCACATGCCTGTAATCCCAGCACTGGGGCAGCAGAGGCAGGAAGATCTCTGTGAGTTCAAGGCCAGCCTGGTCTACATAGTGAGTTCCAGGCCAGCTGGGGCTACAGGGAGACCCTGTCTCAAAAAGACCAAACAAACAAACAAACAAATAAATAAATAAATAAATAAATAAAAGAAATAGGTGACACATAAGAATGACTTGGGGGGTGGTATAGACCTGAGAGAAAAAAAGAAGTCTTAGGCCTATCTAGCATGGGGTCCACTACGGGCTTGGGCAGTAATATAACCAAGAAGAGAGCTAGTACTCGGTAAGCAAGAGGCATTGTTGTTTCTAAGTTTTACAGAAGATGTAACAATTTTAAACTGCTCCTTAAAAAAAAAGCCGGGTGTGGTGGTGCATGCCTTTAATCCCAGCACTTGGGAGGCAGAGGCAGGCGGGTCTCTGTGAGGTTGAGGGCAGCCCGGTCTA
>NW_008358632.1:2034856-2035941 GCF_000622305.1 Nannospalax galili | reverse complement strand
AAATCTTTCCCAGTGGTGGTACGTCTTTAATCCCAGCAACTTGGGAAGCTGAGGCAAGAGGGTCTCGAGTTCAGGAACTGTATGGACAACATACAAGAAAAAAAGGTTCATGAATCTACTCACCCACCTCCACGATACAGTGACTTTGTGACTTTGTGTGCTCAGTGCCTCTGACTACCATGAGCAGGAGAAGAGTTTGGGAGTTAAAGGATCTGGGTTGAAGGTCCAGTTCAATTATGTGTTAGCTGACAGACACTGAGCAAGTCATTTAACTCCCTGGTGCCTCAGTCTCAACTGTAAAGCAGAGCTGCTGATAATAAGTTTTTTGAAGGATTACAGACCCCAAGGCAGTATGAAAATACGGTGTAACCTAAATAGCCTAAACAGTAAGATGCTGTTGCCTTTACTTTAAAGTAGTGAGTTAAGCTTCGCGTGGTGGTGCTCACCTGCCATCTTAGCACTTGGGAGTCTGGTCAAGGCCAGACTGGGCCACATCATGAGGCATAGGTTAGCCTCAGCTGTGTAGGAAGATTCTGTCTTGAATACGAACATATATATATGCATACATACACATGCCAGCAGTAGGAACCATTTGGTGACTTCCTTATCCCACTTTGCCTCTGTAGCTAGTCTTTACCTCATAAGGCAAATTCGAAAAGGACAAATTGGTCCTCAGATAACAGCTCTTGATCTAGTGCTCATCAAAACCTCCTGGAGCCAGGCATGGTGACATACACCACCTGTCCCAGCACAAGGAAGCAGAGGTAGGCAGATCTTTGTGAGATTGAGGCCAGCCTGGTCTACATATTGAGTTCCAGGTCAGCTGGGGCTACAGGGAGACCGTCTCAAAAACAAAACAAAAAAGCCTACCTGGAAAGCCTATTCAATAAAGAGCTGCCTGTGCCTCTGACCTACTTAAGCCAAATATCTAGAGATGGATTAAGGACAGCGGACTGGACTATACAGGGGACAGAAGTAGGCATCTTTACCAACCTCAAAAATGGAAGGCTGGCTATTAGCTCCTCTATAAAGCTCATCTTAATAGAATATTACATAAACCTATAATGTCCTCTCTTTCATCTTTT